>NC_080377.1:105181343-105481343 GCF_014773155.1 Arachis stenosperma | reverse complement strand
AATCCTCTACCTATATATGAAATCAAAATCAACGAAAATTTTGGAAAAGCTTTCTAATCGAACTGTTGAAGAGGAAAATGTCAGTAATCACCTTTACCTTCTAGAACTTCAATTAGCCGAATTCAAGAGTTAGGGGAGTTACGTTACTGTCAACTTCTACTAATCAAAAGTGATGCCAACGTGTAGAGAAAGAGAATATAAACATTTTTATCGGATTAAATTTTTTATTGAAATTACGGATTTCAAGAAATTAGAGTTGAAAACTCATGGTTCCTATGGAAGAATACATTCTCTCACTCGGCCTTTCTTTTTTCTTCTTGTCCGTGTAACACCCTACCATACAGAGACTTATGCTTAAGTCATAATTCAGAGATGGCAAGGTATTACGACCTCTAAAATAAAAATTTAGTACGTATAGTAGTATGAATGATTGATTATAACTAGGAGCCTTTGTAGAAAAAGGGGTAAACAAAAATCGCAACTCGAAAGCGCAACACTCCGATCGATATCGTAACGAACAAGGATAACCAACGTGAGATTATATATATACAAAGGAGTGTCAAAAACAGGAATATCAAGACTCAAGATCCGGCTGCGAAGATAACCGGTCCGAGCATAGCAATATATACATATGATAAAATAATGAAAACCCCAAAGGAAACCCAAAGGGACACAAATACATAAAACCTATTTCTCCAAAATCTCCCAGAAGAGGAGTCATCACAGTTGTATTATTTAATGGAGATAAAAGTATCTGAGCAAAACACATAAACCAAAACATAGCCCCGGGAACAAAGGATCTTCGCAATATAGAAGTCTCCAGCATGCATCAGCGGGACACCTCACGTCCTGCATCCGCATGGGTGAGAACCAGAGGTCCCCAGCATGGTAACAGCTTCCACATATATAATACATAATAATGGAGGAAAGCCGAAGGCAATCCTAGAACTTCCTCCAGATAATATCAAAGCTTATAAACAAGCTAAACCGTATAAGGGCATCTGACTAAAGATTCTTCAGTCTAACTAATACTTCCCTTTCCAATTCCTTCAAACCTCCCAACCACCAGCAGGAGTATATTATAGCAAACACAATTATATCAGACAAAGAATATACAAATAGGAGCAGTTAAGACATTTAGACAATTAGCAAGTATTATGCAGTCAAATAGGCAATCTCAAACAATTCACATAGTATGCATATGATGAATGCCTGTCCCTAGTGGCCGATGATATCATCTTGTCGGTTATAGAGCCAACCCGACAAGTCCTGGTCGCTAACCATTGGACTGTCCCTCTGTCGTGCATCCCCAAACTCGAGTTATACTCGTTATAAACTTGATCATAAACATGATCCATATCCATCACCCTCACTGGTGATTATTTACGGGGGTTCGAGCTCATCCGGGCCTTTCACAGTGCCCGGCCACACTTACGACATAGGGTTAACAGAGCTTCGAGTCTCGACCTGGAGCACGTGGTGGCTAGCCACTGCTACTACCCAAGGAAACTCGTACCTCAGATAGTGGAAGTGCAAATCACAATTATCAATAATTCAGCATCAACATGCATGAATTCTCATCCATGGATCAACATCCATATCAGCCATTCCGGCTCACGGTTAAATCCATAACCAGCCAATATTCATAGCATACACAGCTATTCCGGCTCACGGTTAAATCCATAACCAGCCATTTCATTAACAATTACAGCCTTTCGGCCCATGGCATAACAAACACTTCCACCACCATCCTCCGCATCTCACATAATCATCTTGATCCTCATTGATCATACATTTTTCCCTTGCTTCACTCGCAAGTTATCACATTCACTAGCCCCTTTCTAATAGCTAGGCATATTAGGATGATTTAAGACATGAATGGTGAGATCGGAGGCTTAGAAGTATGAGATTTGGCTTTTAAAACTCAAAAATCAACTTTGGGATGAAAACAGGGCCACGCGTACGCGCACTCCACGCGCACGCGTGGATGGCCTCAAAAACTCATCGGCGCGCAAGCGTCGTGCACGCTAACGCGTGGATTCCAAACTTGCCCATCGACGCGCACGCGTCAACCACGCGTACGCGCGGGTGTTCTCGTGCCCCAGGCACAACACCGGCACAGTTCTGGCATAACTCTCGGAAAAATGGCTGGGCATTGGGTGCAGCACAATCGGCGCGCCCGCGCACATCACGCGTACGCGTGCATGGCACTTTTCGGAAGATCGGCGCGTACGCGCCAGGTGCGCCCACGCGCAAGGGGTTATTCTGCTAAAATTTTTCTAAGTTAAAAGCTGCAGAATTCACAGATTTAAACCCCAATCTTCCAACGGACATAACTTCCTCATTTTAAATCGTTTTTCACCCGTTCTTCGAACGGCATGGACATCCCGGATCAAATTTCATTTCTAAACAGATTTGGTACAAAACAGAGATCCGTAGTCCAAGTTATGTTCCGCCAAAGTATGCCCAAAAACCATATTTTCATACAAAACCACAATATGCCATTTTTCAAAACAACCATTTTCAACTCTTTCCAAAATCAATCAAAACATGCCAATTTCATCCCTTTTCTTTGAAATCAATCAAAATGTATCAAATTCAACATCAAGCCTCCTCAACTCACACATTGACACTTTACCACAATATACAAAAATCACTATCTCATCATTTTAGCCCACTTCACCCAAGTGGCTCAAACTCAAACATATTGACATATCATATACTATTCCTCATGCCAACTCTCAACAACATCAATTCCAATAAATCATCATTGTACATAATCAACATCATACTCACCATCAACATGGTTTAACCCACAATTCAACCATAACCAATCATCAAGCATATATCACAACATGCATATTTCTCACACATCATTCCACCAAGGCATCAATAAACATCATCACATATATGACCACATCATATATCTCAATCATTTAATAACATCAACCATTCAATGCCTATCTTAGGGCCTCTAGCCTAAGTATTTCCTACCACATTACATATTAGATACGGGAAACCGAAACCATACCTTAGCCGATTTTCCCAAGCTCCACCGGAGCACTTCCAAACCACTTATCCACAAGCTCTCAAGGCCTCAACACCTCCAAGAACAGATTTTTCACCACCAAACCCTTTCCAAGCTTTTCAAAGTCACCAATCAAGCTCCAATATTTACATATACACAACCTAGGCCACAATCATCATACCCATACACAACATCTCAAAACCCAAACATCATAAAATCACAAATCACACTAGGGTTGAGAATCTTACCACACCTAAGGTCCAAGGAGACAAGATTAACCTTCTCCTTCAAGAGAGTTGGGTCCTATAACATCAAAGAACCCAAAATCTCAACATTTAACCCATGAAACTCGAAAATAAGGGCTGAGATTTCGAACAGCAACACGTGGCTTACCTCAAGATTGGTTGTATGGGTTTTGTAGAGCTCTCCGCGGTGAACGCGTGGCCACAAACGGGGCGGCAATCGGAGCTCTAGATCAAAAGTTATGGTGGTTTGAAGATCAACCAAGGGAGAGAACTTGAGAGAGTGTTCTTCCTCCCTTTCTTTCTAATTTCAGCTTGTGTGTGTAACAAATGAGGAGAAAGAGTGCTGAAAACTAGGGTTTTGGTTAAGTTATGTTGGGCCAAGGGCCCACTTTGGGTCCAATTGGCCCGGTTTGACCCGTTCGGCCCAATCTTGGTCCGAATTCTATAAAATTGGTACCAAAATTCTCGTCTCAGTCTCCTCTATCACATTTAGCCATAAAAATCACATTTTAGGCTTTCTAGAATAAATTCTCATTTATGGGTTAATTAGCCGTTAATTAACCGGGTTTTACATTCTACCCACCTAATTGGAAATTTTGCCCACAAAATTCAGATGCAATTACCTGAGAATAAATGCGGATATTCCGTTCGCATCTTCGACTCAAGTTCCCAAGTGTGTGTTCCTCAACGCCGCCTCGACTCCATGCCACTTTGACTAATGAAACCTCTTTTCCACGCAACCGTTTGATACTAGTATCATCAATTCTGACCGGAGCCACTGGAAGCGTCAAATCTTCCCTCAACTAAACCGATTCAGGTTCCAACACATGACTAGCATCAGGAGTGTACTTCCGAAGCTGCGACACGTGAAACACGTCGTGCAGGTTCGAAAGATGAGGTGGTAGAGCCATCCGATACGCCACCGGCCCAATCCTCTCTAGGATCTGAAATGGACCAATGTATCGAGGATTCAACTTCTTTGCTTTAATCGCCCTACCTACTCCCGTGGTCGGAGTAACCTTAAGGAAAACATGGTCTCCTTCCTCAAATTCTAAGGGCTTTCGCCTCTGATCGGCGTAACTCTTTTGACGACTCTGCGCCGTAAGCATCCTATCACGGATTTTCTTGACTTGTTCAGTAGTCTCAGCTATCATTTCTGGCCCCAACAAGCTTTTCTCTCCAGCTTCATACCAACATAACGGAGATTGACATTTCCTCCCATACAAGGCCTCATACGGAGCCATTCCGATGCTCGTATGATAACTATTATTGTATGCAAACTCCACTAATGGCATATACCGATCCCAACTCGCCGGTTGGTCCAAAACACAAGCTCTCAACATATCCTCTAGTGTTTGGATCGTCCTCTCAGATTGACCATCTGTTTGAGGATGGTAAGCCGTGCTCAAGCTTAATCGAGTTCCAAAAGCTTTCTGAAATGCACCCCAAAACCTTGAAGTGAAACGAGGATCTCTATCAGAGATTATAGTAGCAGGTACATCATGAAGTCTCACAATCTCCTTTATGTATAACTGTGCTAGCTCCTCAAGGGTGTAAGTCATACGAATGGGCAAAAAGTGAGCTGACTTCGTCAATCGGTCCACAATCACCCAATTAGCATCAAAACCAGTCCTAGTCCTTGGCAATCCTGACACAAAGTCCATTGCAATACTTTCCCACTTCCATTGTGGAATCTCTAAAGGGTGCAACATACCGGCGGGCTTTTGATGTTCAATCTTTACCTTTTGACAAGTTAAGCACTTTGAAACATATTCCGCCACATCATTCTTCATACCCGGCCACCAAAACATCGCCTTTAAATCATGGTACATCTTAGTACTTCCCGGGTGAATGGAGAATCCGCTTTTGTGTGCCTCCTTTAAAATATCTTGCCTTAAAGTGCCAACATCCGGCACAATGATCCTACCCTTGAACCTCCATAACCCATCTTTCTCTTCCGACACTCTCCACGGTTTTCCTTGCTCAATAGCCGGTAACCCCTTCCATAACGCTTCATCATTTTGATGAGCCTTTAGGAGTTCGGTCTTAAAATCACTTGAGATCTCTAATCGGCTCAAACACAAAGTTCCGGATACTTCTCGAGCACCGATTTTCAGACTCTCGAATCCCTTGAGCAACTTCTCCTCTTGAAGCATCATCCAAGCCGCATATAACGACTTCCGACTTAACGCATCCGCCACTACGTTCGCCTTTCCCGGATGGTAATGCAACTCAAAGTCGTAGTCTTTCAACAATTCCATCCACCTCCTCTGCCTCATATTGAGCTCTTTCTGATCAAAGAGGTACTTCAAGCTCTTATGATCAGAGAAAACTTGGAACTTAACCCCATAGAGATAATGTCTCCACACCTTCAAGGCAAACACAACCGCAGCGAGTTCCAAATCGTGCGTAGGGTAACTAACTTCATGAGGTCTCAACTGTCGTGAGGCATACGCCACCACATTACGATGCTGCATCAGCACGCACCCTAGACCCTTCAATGAGGCATCACAATACAACTCGAATGGCTCATTCGACTCGGGTAACACTAACACAGGTGCAGTGGTCAACTTTTTCTTCAATGTCTGAAAGCTCTCCTCGCACTCAGGAGTCCAAACAAACGGAGTGTCTTTGCGGGTCAACTTTGTCAATGGCAAAGCTATCTGTGAAAAGCCCTTGATAAACCTTCGGTAATAGCCAGCTAGACCCAGAAAACTCCTTATCTCTGTTATGGTGGTTGGTTGTTTCCAGTCCATCACCGCCTCCACCTTAGTTGGATCTACTGCTATTCCCTTCTTACTCACCACATGGCCCAAAAACTTCACTTCACTCTTCCAAAACTCACACTTAGACAGTTTTGCATAAAGTTTCTTCTCCTTTAGAATCTGCAATACGGTCCTCAAGTGTTCCGCATGCTCTTTTTCAGTCTTGGAATAAATTAGTATGTCATCAATGAAGACAACAACGAATTTATCCAGAAACGGACGGAAGACTCTATTCATGTAATCCATGAATACTGCTGGAGCGTTCGTCAACCCAAAAGACATCACAGTGTATTCGTAATGACCATAACGAGTCCTGAAAGCGGTCTTAGGGATATCCTCGCCCCTCACCCTTATCTGGTGATAACCGGATCGCAAGTCAATCTTAGAGAAAACTCCAGCTCCTTGTAACTGATCCATGAGATCATCAATTCTCGGCAATGGGTACTTATTCTTTATTGTAACCTTGTTCAACTGCCTGTAATCCACACAGAGCCGCATACTCCCATCCTTCTTCTTCACCAATAACACTGGAGCACCCCACGGAAAAACACTTGGTCGTATAAAATTCTTTCCCAACAAATCCTCTAGCTGAGACTTTAGCTCGTTCATCTCTAACGGTGACATCCTATAAGGAGCACTTGAGATTGGTCCTGCCCCGGGCACCAACTCAATAGCAAACTCAACCTCTCGGTTAGGTGGAAACTCATCAATATCATCGGGAAACACTTCCGGAAACTCGCACACAACCGGAATCTGCTCCAACCTTTGATCATCACCCGAAACGCCCGCGGTTAACAGCAAGATACCCTGACATTCGGTTCCAGAACAGTTCACCATCATCGAATTCAAGTAATAATTATTCACCACGGTCGGCCCTTCTGTATCTTCCGGCATAAAGTACACCGACTTTGTAGAACAATCAAGCAGAACATGGTTCTTAGATAACCAGTCCAATCCCAAGATAAAATCAAAACCAATCATCGGCAAGCAGACTAAATTATGAACAAAATCACGCTGCTTGAACCTAAAGGAAACTTCCGGGCATCCTAGCCTAGTTACCGTGGCTTCATGGGTAGCATTGTACACTCTTAGATCATAACCCAAAGTTACAATCTTCAACCCTAACTCATGGACTTTCTCAAATGCAATGAATGAATGTGATGCTCCCGAATCAAATAAAGCATTTAAAGTTTGACCAGCTAATCCACAGTTACCTCGAATGAGTGTCTCGGATCCCTCAGCACCTATAGTTGAAGTGGTGAACACCCGACCAGTCTGTTGTGCCTTCCCAGCACCTTATTTCTGCCGCTCCGGACACCATGGGAGCTTATGTCCTGCCTTTCCACAATGGTAGCACAAACCCCATCCGGCCTTGCATGGTGTTCCCGGATGGTGACTTCCACACCTAGTACAAACTTGATCATTCTGAGGTTGTTTCCCAAACCTTTTCCCCTGAAAGTTGTTGTTGTTGGGCCTCCTAAAGGAACCGCTCCTCTTGAAAGGCGGACCTCTAGGTGCAATGCTCTTCCCTCGGTTCCGTGGGAATGATCCTTTGTGACTTCCCTTCTTAGCGGCTGCCCTCTTCACACACTCTTCAGCAACCCCACACTTGTTCACCAACACAACGAAAGTTCTAATCTCCATTGGTCCCTGAGCTCCATTTCTGTCGTTGCCATGGTTGTTCATCTGTTGACCAAGGGCCTCAGCAGTGGCTTGCATAGCAGCAGCCATGTTCTCCAACGCAGTCGTAAGGTTCACCGGGTCATTAGGGTTATTCTCCGGTGCACGAGCATTCGTACTACCTCTCGCACTACCTCTACTGCGTCCACGAGGCGCCATCTGGTTCCTATACATACCAAACAATCGATATTAAGTTGATCAGTCTCAATATCGGAAGTCTAGTACTTCAAAGTCCCAAATGCATGCTCATGAACGTCTATGCCAATTATATCAAGCAGATATACTAATAGCACATAACACACACACAGAGAATGCACAGAAGCATAATCAGTCCATCCCTCAGGCTCTACAGGAACGAACTGCTCTGATACCATAATGTAACACCCTACCATACAGAGACTTATGCTTAAGTCATAATTCAGAGATGGCAAGGTATTACGACCTCTAAAATAAAAATTTAGTACGTATAGTAGTATGAATGATTGATTATAACTAGGAGCCTTTGTAGAAAAAGGGGTAAACAAAAATCGCAACTCGAAAGCGCAACACTCCGATCGATATCGTAACGAACAAGGATAACCAACGTGAGATTATATATATACAAAGGAGTGTCAAAAACAGGAATATCAAGACTCAAGATCCGGCTGCGAAGATAACCGGTCCGAGCATAGCAATATATACATATGATAAAATAATGAAAACCCCAAAGGAAACCCAAAGGGACACAAATACATAAAACCTATTTCTCCAAAATCTCCCAGAAGAGGAGTCATCACAGTTGTATTATTTAATGGAGATAAAAGTATCTGAGCAAAACACATAAACCAAAACATAGCCCCGGGAACAAAGGATCTTCGCAATATAGAAGTCTCCAGCATGCATCAGCGGGACACCTCACGTCCTGCATCTGAAAACCACAAAATCCGCATGGGTGAGAACCAGAGGTCCCCAGCATGGTAACAGCTTCCACATATATAATACATAATAATGGAGGAAAGCCGAAGGCAATCCTAGAACTTCCTCCAGATAATATCAAAGCTTATAAACAAGCTAAACCGTATAAGGGCATCTGACTAAAGATTCTTCAGTCTAACTAATACTTCCCTTTCCAATTCTTTCAAACCTCCCAACCACCAGCAGGAGTATATTATAGCAAACACAATTATATCAGACAAAGAATATACAAATAGGAGCAGTTAAGACATTTAGACAATTAGCAAGTATTATGCAGTCAAATAGGCAATCTCAAACAATTCACATAGTATGCATATGATGAATGCCTGTCCCTAGTGGCCGATGATATCATCTTGTCGGTTATAGAGCCAACCCGACAAGTCCTGGTCGCTAACCATTGGACTGTCCCTCTGTCGTGCATCCCCAAACTCGAGTTATACTCGTTATAAACTTGATCATAAACATGATCCATATCCATCACCCTCACTGGTGATTATTTACGGGGGTTCGAGCTCATCCGGGCCTTTCACAGTGCCCAGCCACACTTACGACATAGGGTTAACAGAGCTTCGAGTCTCGACCTGGAGCACGTGGTGGCTAGCCACTGCTACTACCCAAGGAAACTCGTACCTCAGATAGTGGAAGTGCAAATCACAATTATCAATAATTCAGCATCAACATGCATGAATTCTCATCCATGGATCAACATCCATATCAGCCATTCCGGCTCACGGTTAAATCCATAACCAGCCAATATTCATAGCATACACAGCTATTCCGGCTCACGGTTAAATCCATAACCAGCCATTTCATTAACAATTACAGCCTTTCGGCCCATGGCATAACAAACACTTCCACCACCATCCTCCGCATCTCACATAATCATCTTGATCCTCATTGATCATACATTTTTCCCTTGCTTCACTCGCAAGTTATCACATTCACTAGCCCCTTTCTAATAGCTAGGCATATTAGGATGATTTAAGACATGAATGGTGAGATCGGAGGCTTAGAAGTATGAGATTTGGCTTTTAAAACTCAAAAATCAACTTTGGGATGAAAACAGGGCCACGCGTACGCGCACTCCACGCGCACGCGTGGATGGCCTCAAAAACTCATCGGCGCGCAAGCGTCGTGCACGCTAACGCGTGGATTCCAAACTTGCCCATCGACGCACACGCGTCAACCACGCGTACGCGCGGGTGTTCTCGTGCCCCAGGCACAACACCGGCACAGTTCTGGCATAACTCTCGGAAAAATGGCTGGGCATTGGGTGCAGCACAATCGGCGCGCCCGCGCACATCACGCGTACGCGTGCATGGCACTTTTCGGAAGATCGGCGCGTACGCGCCAGGTGCGCCCACGCGCAAGGGGTTATTCTGCTAAAATTTTTCTAAGTTAAAAGCTGCAGAATTCACAGATTTAAACCCCAATCTTCCAACGGACATAACTTCCTCATTTTAAATTGTTTTTCACCCGTTCTTCGAACGGCATGGACATCCCGGATCAAATTTCATTTCTAAACAGATTTGGTACAAAACAGAGATCCGTAGTCCAAGTTATGTTCCGCCAAAATATGCCCAAAAACCATATTTTCATACAAAACCACAATATGCCATTTTTCAAAACAACCATTTTCAACTCTTTCCAAAATCAATCAAAACATGCCAATTTCATCCCTTTTCTTTGAAATCAATCAAAATGTATCAAATTCAACATCAAGCCTCCTCAACTCACACATTGACACTTTACCACAATATACAAAAATCACTATCTCATCATTTTAGCCCACTTCACCCAAGTGGCTCAAACTCAAACATATTGACATATCATATACTATTCCTCATGCCAACTCTCAACAACATCAATTCCAATAAATCATCATTGTACATAATCAACATCATACTCACCATCAACATGGTTTAACCCACAATTCAACCATAACCAATCATCAAGCATATATCACAACATGCATATTTCTCACACATCATTCCACCAAGGCATCAATAAACATCATCACATATATGACCACATCATATATCTCAATCATTTAACAACATCAACCATTCAATGCCTATCTTAGGGCCTCTAGCCTAAGTATTTCCTACCACATTACATATTAGATACGGGAAACCGAAACCATACCTTAGCCGATTTTCCCAAGCTCCACCGGAGCACTTCCAAACCACTTATCCACAAGCTCTCAAGGCCTCAACACCTCCAAGAACAGATTTTTCACCACCAAACCCTTTCCAAGCTTTTCAAAGTCACCAATCAAGCTCCAATATTTACATATACACAACCTAGGCCACAATCATCATACCCATACACAACATCTCAAAACCCAAACATCATAAAATCACAAATCACACTAGGGTTGAGAATCTTACCACACCTAAGGTCCAAGGAGACAAGATTAACCTTCTCCTTCAAGAGAGTTGGGTCCTATAACATCAAAGAACCCAAAATCTCAACATTTAACCCATGAAACTCGAAAATAAGGGCTGAGATTTCGAACAGCAGCACGTGGCTTACCTCAAGATTGGTTGTATGGGTTTTGTAGAGCTCTCCGCGGTGAACGCGTGGCCGCAAACGGGGCGGCAATCGGAGCTCTAGATCAAAAGTTATGGTGGTTTGAAGATCAACCAAGGGAGAGAACTTGAGAGAGTGTTCTTCCTTCCTTTCTTTCTAATTTCAGCTTGTGTGTGTAACAAATGAGGAGAGAGAGTGCTGAAAACTAGGGTTTTGGTTAAGTTATGTTGGGCCAAGGGCCCACTTTGGGTCCAATTGGCCCGGTTTGACCCGTTCGGCCCAATCTTGGTCCGAATTCTATAAAATTGGTACCAAAATTCTCGTCTCAGTCTCCTCTATCACATTTAGCCATAAAAATCACATTTTAGGCTTTCTAGAATAAATTCTCATTTATGGGTTAATTAGCCGTTAATTAACCGGGTTTTACAGTCCGTGACAAGAATGAATAAATGGAAGGTGATAAGTGGATATTTTAATTAATGAAAATTTGTGTTGTAAAACTTTATTAGGTGTCATGATTAATTAATGAAAATTTATATATTATCACCATCGAATCTAAAAAAAAAGAAAATGTTAATGAGGCTATATATATATATATATATATATATATATATATATATATATATATATATATATATATATATATATATGATGAATAATTAATAAGTGAGTATTATATATATATATATATATATATATATATATATATATATATATATCCATTTGTACATAAGTCACGTCTTTTATTTCTCTTTTTTTTCATTCCTTTGGTGGCTTTGACTAAATAAATTAAATGAAACAAAGATAATAATAATAATAATAATAATAATAATAATAATAATAATAATAATAATAATAATAATAATAATAATAATAATAATAATAATAATAATAATAATAATAATAATAAATTTAAATTTGTATTTATTAAAATAATTTTTAATAAATAATTCAAATTACTGGGATAAATTATAATTAAATTAAATTTCAACAATCATAAATTTTTATTTAATTATTTTTGGTAAAAATAATTTTTTTAAAAATAAATTTCAATAAATATAATGACACATAAATAATTAATAATTTAATTTTAATAAATTTAAAATTTTACATCTTACCTCACTTATAAGAATTTTTGTCCTCGAAAATTAGGATATTATACAAAACATTACATAGTTTTAACACTTTAATTTTTTTAAAATACCTATTAGAAAAAGCGAAAAACTTCAACTCATATTGATACATATACAATTTCAAATACTTGAGTTTTCACATGGCATAAAGATGATAGGGACGAAGAGTGATTGCAAAGTAGGAGTTACAAGGTAGGCTTGATATCTCGGAGAAAGCGAATATCTCAGAAAATTTAACCAAACATATGCAGTTAAGATTGAATGAAAAACGCATATGAACAAGGAACATGATTTGGAGAATAATTAGTTCACTTTTCTAAGAAAGGAACTTCAGACAAAACTTTAAGACAAACCTTGGAGAAATAGGATACGTAATCGAGCAATCCCGAGACGCAACTTCTAACATTTTCAAAATCCAGGATTTGTGTTAACTTTTACTTCTATTTCGTCCTTGATAATCCATTAATGTTCTCGTATACACAAATCATCAGAATTAAGTTGGCCAGACCTAATACCATGAAAAATGCAACGGTCGACTAACAGCATTAATCAGGAGACGGTCATGCATCTAAAATTCAAATTCTTGTCACTAGGACAAGTCCTATCGCATGACAGACACTCAGAGTATGCAGTAAAGCATAATCAGTCCATTCTGAAGGCTCTAACCGGAATGAACTACTCTGATACCATAATGTAACCCTAATTTTTAGCATGTCATGATCGTACTAAAAATAAAGGGTTACTACTCTACTTTCTTTTTATTAGCTATTTAATATTGAGCCTTTAATTTGATATCGCATTTCAGTTTTATAGAAAATTCCAGAAAATTGTTTTTAGTAATTCAATCAGATATCAAAGGCCTTCAAATAATAATCACATAATTATTAAGAACAATAAATGCTATACAAATGAATTCAATATAAAACTTGAATACAATCCGTATCTCTCTAGATAAAATAAAAGTTAAAGCAACAAGGGCGAGGAAACTCTATAAAAATAACAGGTATCACAAGAAAATCTACTAATCGTCCGCAACTTCATACTGAATCTTCGAACCTGTCAGTAAAAGGGTGAAAGTTTTTGGGGTGAGAACAAACCACACATTCTCAGTAGGGAATGGAAATACCGTAAAAGTAATGAATTTAATGCAAATAATTAACTTACTTAGTAAAACTATTTTGTTAAACCTTTAGAAATACTTTTTACTTTTACTTTATATAATTAATTACCTTCTTTTAATTTCTAAACTTAAAACAAATCTCAATTCCAACTTCAATTCTCAGTCACCTCAATACACCAACTAATAACACAAGAAACAGAACAACACACAAATAAATTGCAATAAGATAAACAGCACAATCACAGAAAAACTAGATAAGCAAACACAATCAAATGCAACACAGCCACAAATCAATCTCGACACAATTTCATCACATTTAATCAAATTCACAATCACCAACAATTTCCATTTCGTCAATTTTCATCAATTAATTAAACAAAACATTCATAAATCATTTGCAGTTACTCACTAAACTTTAATGGCATTCATAAATTAAAACAATTAATTTTAAAATAAATTTCCTACCTATATACGAAATCAAAATCAACAAAAATTCTGGAGAAGCTTTCTAACCGAGCTGCTGAAGAGGAAAACGTCAGTAATCGTCTTTATCTCCTAGAATTCTAATTGGGCAAATTCAAGAGGTAGGGGAGCTACGTCACTATCAACTTCTACCAATCAAAAATAGTACCAACATGTAAAAGAAGAGAATACGAATACTTTTATCGAATTAGATTTTTTATTAAAATTACATATCTCAAGAAATTCAAGGTGGAAACTCATGGTTTCTATGAAAGCTCACATTCTCTCTCGGCCTTTCTTTTTTCTTCTTGTCCGACAAAAATGAATGAATGAAAGGAGATAATAAGTAGATATTATGGTTAATGAAAATTTGTGTTGTAGAACCTTATTAGGTGTCATGATTAATTAATAAAAGAAAGCATATAGATGTCATGAATATACATGTCTATATATATGCACTAAGCAACATTAACACTTTCTTTTCTTGTAGATTCGGTGGTGATAATGATGAATAATTAATAGACTTATATATTTAATAAGTGAGTATTATATATAATGTATCCATTTGTACATAAGTCACGTCTTTTATTTCTTTCTTTTCATTCCTTTAGTAGCTTTGGCTACATCATGATGATGATGATGATGATGATGATGATGATGATGATGATGATGATGATGATGATGATGATGATGATGATGATGATGATGATGATGATGATGATGATGATGATGATGATGATGATGATGATGATGATGATGATGATGATGATGATGATGATGATGATGATGATGATGATGATGATGATGATGATGATGAATTTAAATTTTTGTCTATCAAAATAGTTTTTAATAAATAATTCACACTACTAGAATAAATTTTAATTAAATTAAATTTCAACAATCATAAATTTTTATTTAATTATTTTTGGTAAAAATATTTTTTTAAAAACAAAATTTCAATAAATATAATGACACATAAGTAATTAATTATTTAATTTTAATAAATCCAAAGTCTTACAAGCAAAACACGTACTCCTGTATTTCTGATGTAGAACATGTTTATTTAGTTTTAAATAGATTCTGATTTATAGTTTTATCTGAGTTATTGCCAACTAATCAGCCAACTAATCACAACTCCAAGTTTGACCTATGAAAGTTTTTAATTAAACAGGTTGAGCTTCTGACCTATAAACCGATATTGTGATTATAGCAGCCCAATCTCAACTTGTTGGATTGAAAAGAAAGAAAAAAGAAAAACATTGATAGTGAAAAAAGTTATATTGAAAGACTGTGAACGATCGAACATATGAAATAGATAAACAAATAAATAATAAATAAATATGGGTAAAAAAAATTAGAAAGAGAGTTATGCTCATCTATAAATCAGCTATGCAATGAGTGGCAGTCCCAAACTTAATCAGTTATTACGTCGACACTTATCCAAAAACCAATTGAATGGTAAGAGTTGTTCGATTAATATAATTATGTGGGAATGCTTTTCTCTTTGAGAACAATTTTTCAGGCATGCATATAGTATTTGATTGACACAAACTGAAAAGTTTGAAAATATGTATTCGTTGATGGAATGATTGTATAATCCGATGATATAGATCAATTGTCTTGAAAATTTTTTTAACCTACAACAACTTATTGAAAAATTTCTTGCTAAAAACAATTAATTATTGAATATTGATGAATAATAAAGATGTTGTAACATAAATAAAATGTGCTAAAAGTAAACATGCATAAATTATTGTAAAATAGAAAAATAAAATGGATGAATTAATCACTCATATATTAAGGAAGAATAATTGCTAGTTGAGATAATTGCTAATTGAGTTTGTTTTGGGATTGGTAAAAGGTTATTTTTTTGGATTGATTAATTGACTAATTTTAATATATGAAATGATACAATACATAAATAATGTGAAGCAATTCGAGTATATAGAATAGTAAATACCTTATAAGAAGCTATGATGTATTAAAATTTGACATAAAAATTTTATATAAGCAAATTATATTATGCATATACATAATTTTACTGAAATAGAAATGACTTAATAATTTAATTTGTTGAGGTCATTTACCTTTCATTGTATTCTATTGCTAAACTAATAGGTTGGTCATTATTTGGATCTCTATTTATAGGTAACGTTCATCAGTTATAACTCGGTCTGAGTTGGTGGAGGAGGAGGTGAAATTTGCTCACCAACCATGATCAAGGTCCTACAAAAAAGAGGAAATAGGGTAACGTTAAAATCAGGTCTTTATTTTTGTAGATTTGGATTAGGTAAGTCCCAATTTATAGCACTATGAATAATAATGACGATTTTATCTACGAGAGAAATATGGTTGAGTATAATAACAAAGTAATATAACAATAGTAGTATTATTGTTCTTTTACACAAAGAACAAATTAAAGACAAAACAAGCAGTGGAATAAGAAAGTTAAAAATCATATTAAAATTTTGTTGATTCAATTGTTTGGTTACATTATAAAGCAATAGAAGTACTTTAATTTTGCATGCAGTTAGAGTTATAAGAGAAAAATTAAAAATTTCGTATATACAAAAGTCTTTTAAAATAGAAAAAGACTTCATGTATGAAATAGAACTATAATTTTTAAAAACATAAAGTAGCAATTTGGGTTTGACATCATCTAATTAGTTGAGATCTTGTTAAAATTCTATAAATTTTCAATAGATATCAAAATAAATAAATAAATAAATAAAGGTGCATTCAACTATGTATTTAAAAGTTTTAGAGTAATTATCCTATAATAATATATAGCAATTAAGTTTTTTTAATTTTAGACATTTAAATTATATGATTAAGTGATTAACCATTTTCATAAGTTAAAGGTAAAAAATTGAAGGCACATAAAATAGGTTCTATTCCAATCATCAATATATTAAGAAAATATTTTGTTAAATAGTTCGAAGAAATGAACTAATAAATTTATAGAAAGGTGAAAGAGTAAGTCCTTTCGTATATAACATGTTATGCATAATTCATCAAACTAATAGCATCGACTACTTTTACAAGTCAATTTTGAATCCTCTATTTGTATTGACATTATAAATGCATATTTTAAATTTATTGGCTAAAGTTAAAACTAAACTCTGTCATTCTGAAAAGTAGATAATTAAAGAAAATGAAAAAACATGAATAAAACAACATGAGCATTGAGTAATTATAATGCAGTTGAAGAACAAAGCAGTAATTACTAACAATAACAATATAAACAACAAATAGAGAAGTTTTTAATAATACATGAAAACAATTGAGAAACAATAAGAAAAAATTTATCTTATTAGTGTGTCAATAGGAATAAGAAGTAGTTCTGTATTATGCTATTTTGTTCGGTGGGACAGAAATTAGTTTACTTGGCTCAACGGTGGGCGGCAAATGTTCTTGTGTGGGTAGCTGGCCTTTTTTCAACTTTTCTAAGAACGATGGCGGTGGGCACAGGAACTTCTCTAATGCTCAAGTTAGAAAAAGTATAAGATGGTAGAGATCATATTCAGAGTAAATAACTGCCTGATGTAGCAAAATACATACTCTACGTACTTCTAGTATAGCACGTGTTTATTTAGTTTTAAGCAGATTCCGATTTATAGTTTTACTTGAACTAGGTTATTACCAAGGGATCAGTATTGTATTTCTCATTATGAAACCATTAATAAGAATCTAATTTTGAAAAAAAATTTATAATATGTAAACTTAATTATGAATTATTCTCCACATCCAACCAATTTTAACATCCAAGTTTATCCAAGTGATTTAGAGTCATGCGCTTCTTTTTTCCGTATTCTTCTCCCCTCACACTTCTTCTTCTTCTTCTTCACCCTTGATGCTATGTCGCCGTCTTCTTCTCCTCCTCCTTTTTTTTATTATTTTTCACTTTCGTTACCGTCATCATTAATACCACTACCTCCTCCTCCTCTTTCTTCTTCTTTTCTCATTGAAATTTCTTCTCCTCCTTCTTTTTCATCCTTCTCCTCCATCTTCATCATCATCATAATGATGATCATCGTTATCGTCTTTTTTTTATACATATCGTTGTTATCGTTATCGTTGTTATTGTTATTATAGAATTTTTGTCATGTTGATGATGTTGTCTAAGTTTTTGTTCACGATTCAATCTTGTTTGTGTTCTTATTTTTGAACTGAGTTTATGTGGTGCAATCATTATGTAATTTTGGTTCACTTTTGAGTTAATTATGTCGCCATTGTTATGTAATTTCGGTTCATTTCTGAGATAATTGTGTCGCAATCATATATAATTTTGGTTTATTTCTAAATGAATTAAGGTGCACTTGAACTCGTTTCTGCACAATTCAAAACTCTTCTTCTTCTTCTTCATTCTTTTTTCATCTTCTTATAGTTCTTCTTGTTTCACTCTCTTAAAAGGAATAAAACCAAGAAAAAGAGAAGAAATATCAAATAAAAAAGAAGACGAAACATATTAATGACATTGTTTGATCTAAAATTAATTTTGAATGCGTTTTTGTTCATGATTCAATCATGTTTGTGTGCTGCTTTCGAGTTGAGTTTATTTGTCGCAATCACTATGTAATTTCGATTTATTTCTGAGTTAATTGCGTCACAATTGTTATGTAATTTCGGTTCATTTCTGAGTTAATTGTGTCGCAATCATCATATAATTTTGGTTCATTTTTGAGTGAATTAAGGGGCATTTGGACTTGTTGTTCTGCACAATTGAAAACTCTTTCTTCTCTTTCTCTTCATCTTCTATTGTTTCTTCTTCTTCTTCTTCTTCTCTTTCATCTTTTTCTTCTTCATTTTCACCTTCTTATTTTATTTTCTCAAAATTCTTTTTGATTTACTCTCTTGAGAGGAATAAAATCAAGAAAAAGAGAAGAAAATATCAAACAAAAAAGAAAAAATATATTAATGACGTTGTCTGATCCAAAATTGATTTTAGATGTGTTTTTGTTTATGATTCAGTCTTGTTTGTATGCTTGTTTTCAAGCTGAGTTTATGTGTCGCAATCATTATGGTAAATTTCGGCTCATTTCTGAGTTAATTATGTCGCAATTGTTATGTAATTTCGGTTCATTTTTGACTTAATTGTGTCGCATTCATTATATAATTTCGGTTCATTTCTGAGTTAAGTAAGGTGCATTTGGACTCATTGTCTTGTACAATTCAAAACTATTTCTTCTCACCTTCTATTACAATAAAAGCAATAATAGCAGCAATAAAAGAACGACGATGAAGAGAAAACACATGAAGAAGAAAAAGGAAAAAAAGAAGGAGAAGGAGAAGGAGCGCGAAAAAGAAGACGATGACGACAACGATAACGTAGCGCGTAAATGTAAATGACTTGGTTGAAAGAATGATGGGCGTGTGTAATAGCATATTTTTTAATGAAATTTTTTTTTGTTAATGTTGGATCTATTTCGTTGAATTCAGATGACAATATTATTTAAATATGTAACAAATTTGCTTAATTATAAAATTGTAAATTATAAAGACTTAATTATAAAAGTATAAATATCAAATTATCAACATAATAATTAAGCTTGTGGGTAACATATCGAATAATAATAATAGTATTAGATTTTCATTTGTGGGCTAACAATTTTTAATTATAATATATAGCCAATATTTCATAAAAGTAGTACTGTAGTAGTGCAAAATATAGTAGATCTAAGCGCATACAAATTATACCAAGTCATCAATTATATATGTACGCAAGGGTGCAAGAACGTGATTGGTTATTTTAACTGGAGGGTAAAAATGATTACCCTTGTGAAATTTGTTACACTAATAATAATTGATTGATTGATGTTGGTGATTCTACTCCCCGCAGTGGTATGAAATAACATGAAAATAAGGATGGGGTTGAAGCTTGACTTGAAAGTGGAACGAAAAAAGAAAAGAAAAAAGGTTAGGATATGAGAGGGGTCACAATCAAGGAAGACCCAGCATGTCTCCTCATGACTATAACTCAGCACGTTAAGAGAGAGAAAGCGGGAGAGAGGGGGCGAGCCTATATACACAAACAACACAGTAGTCTCTCGGGTAGTGTTTGTTTTCAGGTACTGAGATAGAGACTGAGAGACTGAGACTCAGTATCGTGTTTGTTAGTTCAGAGATTGGTACTAAAATTTCTGTCTCTGTCTCCAAAATTTCAGTATTTCAGTATCTCCAAAAAGTAGGGACACAGGGGACTGAAATTTTTAGAGATGAAAACTGAAACTTTAATAACATTTTATACCTAAAATACTTTCATTTCAATTAATTAATTCCAATTTTACCCTTTGTGCAAATTAAATTAGAGTTTCATTCTTGTTTCAACTCCTGTCTCTCATTTTGCACCAAACAGAATATTGAGATTTATTTCAATCCCTGTCTCTTAGTCTCTGTCTCTCAGTCTCAGTCTTTCTGTCTCTGTCTCTCCACCAAACACTACCTCGCTTCTGCGACTTCACACTCAGACACACATGAGACATCAGCCACCTCTCTTCCCTCCATTATTCCCTTTCTTTATTTCACTCCTCACCACACGTCTCATTCTTCTCCTCCTATATATTTATAATAATTCACCTCTTCTTAACCCCCCCCCCCCTCTTCCCCCTCTTCCCCCTTCCTCCCCTTTCCACAACCCTCATTTTTTTTCCCTGATTCCTACGTTTCTCCATATTCTTTTCTCCTTTTTTATTTTTTTCATTTCCTTTGATTTTAATTTAAGATTCCATTCTTTTCAACAACAGGAAAAAAAAAAAAAAAAAACTAAATTTGTTCTCTTCTCTCTGGTAGCCGTGGATGCAGGAAAAAGTTAGAATACACAATTAATAAATATACCTAAGAGTAAGAGAACAACGACGGCGTCGTTTCGTTCCTAAGATAATCTTGAAAGAAAAATGTAGTGTGCATTTTGGCGAGGGTTGAAGAAATTGATGATTGTGAGTGTGAGAGGGATCATAGGTAGCGGCGATGGCGATGAAGAACTTGTACTGGTTGAAGGAAATGTCGAACAACGTGAAGTCAGGAGGAAGAGGGAGAGGAGGGAGGAGGCTGTCGCTGGGAGAATACAGAAGAGCGGTGTCATGGTCGAAGTACATAGTGTCGTCCGGTGCCGCCATTAAAGGAGAGGGAGAAGAGGAATGGAGTGCTGATCTGTCACAGCTGTTCATAGGTTCGAAATTCGCTTCTGGAAGGCACAGCAGGATCTACAGAGGGATATACAAGCACATCGATGTTGCCATCAAGCTTGTGAGCCAGCCTGAGGAGGATGAGGAATTGGCTGCTCAGCTTGAGAACCACTTCACTTCTGAGGTTGCGCTTCTCTTTCGCTTGCACCATCCTAATATCATTACTGTAAGCTCTCTCTCTCTCAAATACAATGGATTCTACAAAAATTCTTAAATATTATTTGATAATTATTTATTCTATTAGATTTTTATTTTTTTAATTATTTTATGATGATAAATTAATATAAAAAATGGCTGTTTTTTTTGAAAAAATAATATATGTACATAAAAAATAATTTACAAATCAATAATTATATTTGTTTATAAATAGATATGTAGTAAAATATATTTAAAATACTCCAAAAGCATACAACAGGAGTGTATTCTTCGGTTTCTAACAGCAATAGCAACTTTAGATTACTCTAGCGTTGTGTGGTTCAAGTATTAACATATTTTATTTTTATGGGAATTAAATATACTCAAAATAAAAATAAGAATTAAAATGATGGTATTTTAATTTTTTAAAATTAAATTTATTTAAAAATAATTTTTTAAATTTTAAATTAAACATAAATATATGATATTTTTATCTTAAA
Organism: Arachis stenosperma; assembly: GCF_014773155.1. Lineage (NCBI taxonomy): Eukaryota > Viridiplantae > Streptophyta > Magnoliopsida > Fabales > Fabaceae > Arachis > Arachis stenosperma. The sequence continues at coordinate 105,459,605 of NC_080377.1, read as the reverse complement.
ATTCTTAAGAATTATTTATAATTCTTCTAATTACACACATTAGAGTTTTAAATATGATACGTAAAAAAAGTGGATTATTTTTAAATTTTATTTTGTATTAAAAATGATTGATAAAATAAAATTAATCTTAATAAGGAGATGATTTTATTTTGATGAAAAATTAATTAAATTTTATTGTTTTGTATAAAATTTAAATTAAGCTAAAATTATTAAAGTGACAAATTTAATATTTAATTTATTATTCATGATATATAATCTTATAAATAATGATATGACATGTTGTGGGATTCAAAACAAAATTAAACTGAAACCAAACCTAAGTACGAAGATGTTATACAATACAATTTTTTTCGTAAATATGAAAATATTGTTGACTATTGGTTTTCCTTTATATCGTATATTTAATTATAAAAAATATTATTTGTATACTATAATTAATCATCAATAAATTTTTGTATAAATAATTAAATATATATATATATATAGTTTAATTTATTTTTAATATATATTTATATTTTAAGATGTATTTTATATTAATAGTTAATTTTAATAACGAATTAGCATAGTCGATTTAATTATGGTAGTAGTGTAGTACTTTGGATAAAGCAAGTTATAAGCAGGAAAAGGAGTTGCATTAGAGTAGAGTATACTTGAATTTACTGATGGATAGAAAAAGGGCTGCGAGAATCACGGGCTTAAGCTATTTACCATCAATTCCTAACGTGTACCTGTCATTAGCAATTAGTCAATTACATGTGTGGAACTTAGCAAAAGTGTCGAGATCCGACCATGGTTAGTTGGTTTACTACTCTATCTTCCTATTCATAGGCATAAATTATGATGTAGCATTTCCCTTGTCTTTAATTGTACTTTGGCCTTTGGTTTAGAGCGGTGTAATATATACATTTGAATAATGATACATAAACTTGGGGGTCTTGGTGTTAAAGGATAGGGATGTTCAAAACTGATCCAGATGGAACAAAATTGATTAATCAAACCGAAAAAAATAAAAAGCAAACAAACTGGTAACTAAAAAAACTGAAAAGAAAGATAGTAGTAAAGCGAATGACTTTTTTCTAAATAATCGAACTAAATTGAACCGCGAACACTTATTAAAGGATATATGGATACCACTTTTTTCAAAAAGGAAGATGTGTAAATTAGGACCCACACATATGTTAATATGCATTCTTATACCATATTTCTCCTCACATAGTAGCAGGCTGATAGCCATATCAAAAACTGGGTTTGAATATCATATTCACATACCAACTATGTTATCTTTTGTCAATACACATCTTAATTAATTGAAGATTGAAGAACTGATTAAAGAGAATTTTATATTTCATCTTAATGAAATGGAGTATGAATTGGTATGGGATCTCACACCCATTTGCACACACATGAAATTTTCCTATATTATTTTTGTTGTCCCAAGCAAGTTCATTGTTGTTAGTGGGAGAATTCATAAAATTTGACAATGCGGTATTTTGGCCTTATAATATGACTGCTATTGGTATGCAAATAGGAAGGTAATGAGGCTAGGGACTCAATTGTGTATAAGGATGAGACTACAAACTTTGCAAGTAGTTGCAACTGCTCAATTGACTTATTATGTATTGTTCCTACAGTTTGTAGGAGCTTGCAAGAAGCCCCCTGTATTTTGCATAATCACAGAATACTTAGCTGGTGGCTCATTGAGAAGCTTCCTTCAAAGGCAAGGACCACATTCACTCCCTCTAGAACTTGTTCTAAAGCTAGCTTTAGACATTGCCAAGGGTATGCAATACCTTCACTCTCAGGGCATACTCCACAGGGACCTCAAATCAGAGAATCTTCTCTTGGGTGAAGACATGTGTGTCAAAGTAGCAGACTTTGGGATCTCGTGCTTAGAATCCCAGATTGGTAGTGCTAAAGGGTTCACTGGAACTTACCGTTGGATGGCGCCAGAAATGATCAAGGAGAAGCACCATACCAAGAAAGTAGATGTTTACAGTTTCGCCATTGTTCTTTGGGAGCTTCTAACAGGACTAACACCCTTTGAGAATATGACACCAGAACAGGCAGCATTTGCAGTGACTCACAAGGTAATTAATTAATGCTTTGAAATTTAATTATATGCTAACCATGTGGAGCATGTTATTAATGGTCATAGCAAACTAGCATTTGCATGGATATGTCAGATGATTACTTCACATACCTGCCTTAAATAAATACATGAGCTTGTTATATGAAATTTCGGGCGTGCTTAGATTAGTAAACATGCCAAATATGCATAGTGACTTTGCCAGACCAATGTGAAAACATTGCCATTAAGTTGGATCAAGCATTTAGAAGTATAATAGCATGAACTGAGAGGTTAGGCTTACGAAATTGTAAGAATAACATTAGTCAAATAAAATTTAAACCTAAAACATCATGGAATAATGTTTTTATAATGAGTAGACCATTCTTAGTGAGTGATTAGTTATATAATTACCTACCCTAATCTATGGTGGCTAATGTGTACCCCGTGCCCTTCTCAAATGTGAGGGCGTTAGGCAAATCTCATTCATTATCCTCTATCATAATCATAATCAGTATATACATGATCTTTAACAGAGCATGTGATATCCTTGGTTACCAGTGCAAGACACCTCATCAAAAATATAATCTTTCTATATACATATATGGTTCGCATGACATCCACATGATCCTTATGCTTTTGACAACATTCAAGATTCTCTATATCTGCTGCCCATATTCGTCAAAGTCAATCATTTCTGCCACCACTCCCTTCTCTGTTCTCTCCCACATGCCCACTGCCCAGAATATATATCACAAGTTATAGATGCAATGAAAGAGAGAGAAGAGAAGAGAAGTGCTACAATAATATCCTACAATATAGTTTCGAGTATAATATAATATAATCAAGAGAAGTGCTAGATAGTAAACAAAGTATAATTAGAAGATGATCAGAAATTGTGGTTCATAATTATGAGTGTTGAAAAGAACAAACAACAGTTAGACTAATAACTTCTTGGTTTAAATATAATGTCATCTCATTTATTACATATGTTAATGTTGCAAGCTCTATCTCTATCTCCTTTCTATTTGAAATTCACTATTGTGTTGTTGAATCGTGTGATTTTGTGCAGAATGCAAGGCCTCCATTACCATGTGATTGTCCATGGGCATTTAGTAATCTAATAAACAAATGCTGGTCAAGCAATCCGAAAAAACGACCACACTTTGATGAGATAGTCACTATTTTGGAGAGCTACATAGAATCACTGGAAAAAGATCCTGAATTTTTCACCAATTACAAACCACGTCGTCCACGTAATCTGGTTCTCAAATGCTTCCCAAAGTGTAACTGTCGCCATGTATCCTCTTCTTCCAAATCTTAGGATCCTTCTTTCCAATATTGCATGTGTCACGTAATCAAATCTTCTTATACACAATCCCAAGAACCAAAACTGTTTCCAATAATTAATGGATGCAATTATTCTCTTCTCTTTCCGATCTGTCTATGCACCTTTTTTTTTTAAAGAACGTTAGTGGTGTCAAATTTGATGATTATATAGAGAGTACGGTAATTTACACAGTTGTCGTTAGCACTACTTAATGGAGAAAGGAAAAAGAAAAAGAAAAAGAAAAAAAAGCTTGTGCGAGAAAATAATTAAGATTTAAGAGAAATGTTAGTGTTTGAGAAATGTTAGAATTTATTATTTTTTATTATTTAGTCATGAATTTAATTCTTTTAATATAATTATTTTAATTTAATAATCTAATAATATATTTTATCTTATACTTTTAAATATTAATGACTAATTAATGATAAAAAAATAATAACTTCTAATGACCTTCTAACATTTTTTAATAATTATTGGTGATAGCTATGCTAAGAAAGCAACAAGAAAAGTTCTAAGTAATTGCTTGCCCTAAACATAGATAATGCTCTATATGTTTGTGCTAAGGCAAATTAAACAGAAATAATTGTGCAGTAGAAGAGAGTTCTTACACATACAAATTTTTTTGGTATCTAAGTTTATATAAGTTGACCCAAATTTAATAAAAATAATTCTCAATTTAAATTGCGTGTAAACACACGCTTTTCTAAGTCTTGATAGCGCAAACAGTTCTTCTCTCTCAATCAAAACTATAACGTTTAAAATTCAAACAAGGATCATGTTTGGTTGGTTGTAGTACCGAACGGGTCAGATTGCTCCCTTGTGAGTTGGTGGGGATAAGTTGGGATCTGGATCGGGCACGCGAGTAGGTGAGGTCACAAGCTCTTTGAGTAGTGGAAAGGTGGGGGTATCACCTACAAAGACACTCCAATGCCCAAGTCAGAAGTGAGCAAGTAGTATTGGGTGGAAAGAGTGTGATGACGTACCTTGGGGGAGGGGTAGGACCCTCCTCAAATATACCCTATCAGTAGGGCGGGCCCCATAGGAGAGGTCTCCTTCCAGGAAGCTTCCTCTCCCAGCTGTCATGTGGTTGGCAGCAGGGGAGGAGGTGTCCGGGTCGCTGCTCGGATGCAGAACGGCCTCTCGGGTCGGGTCGTCCCGTGCGCAGGACCGAATCAGCATGCCAGCTGGATTGGGCCGTAACAGATCAAAATACCTCAAAATCATCGTGAAAAGTGAAGGAAGTTGCGAAGCTGAATTCGAAAAGAATTATGAGAAAATAAAATAAGAAGACGATGAAGAAGAAGAAGCAGAAGTTGAGGAGAAGAAAGAGAAAGAGTTTTGAATTATGCAGAATTTATCAGCACATATACACCAAAAATTCTTAAATAATACACTTAAATATTTTCGTGTTACACCAAAATTTGCTACAAATACAGAAAAATGTTTCTTCTAATTTTGTATTTTTCTTTTTCTTCTTCTTATTTTCCTTATTTCTTTCTTTCTTTTAGCTGAATGAATGTAAGTTCATCCTCTTCCAAATAATTTTGCAGCATTATGCGTTTCTTCTTTTTCTTTATTAGATTTTTTTGTTTTTATTCTTGTTAAATATCTTCATGTTACACCAAAATTTGCTACAAATACAGAAAAACGTTTCTTATAATTTTGCATTTTTCTTTTTCTTCTTCTTCTTTTCCTTATTTCTTTCTTTCTTTTAGCTGAATGAATGTAAGTTCATCCTCTTCCAAATAATTTTGCAGCATTATGTGTTTCTTCTTTTTCTTTATAAGATTTTTTTGTTTTTATTCTTGTTAAGAGAATAAAACAAGAAGAAACTTGAGAAGGTAAAACAAAAATAAAAAGATGAATAAGAAAAAAAGAAGAAGAAAATAGTGATGATGATGAAAAAAAGAAGCAGTAAAAGATGAAGAGGAGGAAGAGGAAGAGTTTTGAATTATACAGAACTTATCAGTACAAAAACACCGAAAGTTCTTAAACAATACACTCAAATATCTTCGTATTACACCGAAATTTACTGCAAATACAGAAAAATATTTCCTCTAATGTTGTATTTTTTCTTGTTTTTCTTATTTCTTTCTTTCTTTTAATTGAATGAATGTAAGTTCATCATCTTCCGAATAATTTTATAGTATTATGTGTTTCTTCTTCTTCTTTGTTTGATTTTTTTGTTTTTATTCTTATTAAGAGAGTAAAACAAGAAGAAATTTGAGATGATAAAACAAGAAAAAAATGAATAAAAAAGAAGAAGATGATGATATGATAAAAAAAAGAAGAAGAAGCAGCAGCAGAAGATGAGGAGGAGGGAGAATAAGAGTTTTGAATTATACAGACTTATTAACACACATATACTGAAAATTCTTAAACAATAAACTTAAATATCTTTGTGTTACACCAAAATTTACTGCAAATATAAAAAAATATTTTCTTTAATGCAGAACTGTTATATTACATTCAATCCAAACCATCAACGATGAACAACAATTTTCAAAAATAAAAACAACATTGTTTGCCTACAAAATCATAAACTACTAATGAAAATATTAACTAGAATTGAACCACACCTCAGCCACTTGATTGGATTCAAAACAATAATCAACTTTGTTTTGGTTCAATTGATAATTTGAACTTAAATTATTCATTATCTTCAACAATGAGATAGCTATTCAAAATTGATTTTAGAGCTTGATTTCAAAAATGTAGAGAACGAACAAAGAGAAACACAGAGAATGTAGAGATGGAAGAGAATGTAAATCGAAAATATTGAAAAAATTCGAAAACGGAAACGAAATCTTTTTGAAAAAGACAGTTATATATTTGCGTGTTGATTGAAAAGTTGAGGTGAATTAAGTTAAAGAGACTTATATATAGATTTATATAAAATAATGACTTATACATAAAGAATATTTCACATGAGAATAGAATAAAATGATTAGTTATTGTATATTATAAAAGTGATAGTCCTAAGCAATATGTAAAATAAGAAATTGCACAATGTATTGTACAAATGAAATTTTTAGTGGGATTTTGTGCACTATTTAGAACATGTAATTATGTGCATTTTTGTTTTTTTTTCCTGAATTTACTGATTGTGGAGTGAGTAAATCATTTAAAAAATAGTAATTATTTATATGAAAATATTTTCATACAAAAATAATTAAAAATTATCATATAATTTAATATATTTAATTAAATTATTTATCCCATATATATATATAAACAACCACCATATGCATTTTTTTTATCTAAAGAAAAAATGGTCTCCTTTTTTGTTTGACTGATCATGCATATATGCTAATTACTAAGTTTTGTGCATTTGTATAGACGTAGAAGTTGTTTGTAGACCCATTATAAAATGGGAAATACTCTATATGAGAATAATATTATGAAATTTTAAATGATTAATTAAATATATTTAGTCAAATATATTGATTTATTTAATGATTTATAATATTATCTTTATGTGAAAAAGTTATTATAGAAGCATCCATTTTGTAAAATAATCTAATAATGTATAATTTTTTTGAAAAATTTAAAGGCTAGTAATTTTAAATTTTATTTATATTAATTAATATTTTAATTATTAATCTAATATTTTTAATATAATAGTTTAATATGCCAATGAACTATCGTTCAAATGACAGAATTTTTTTATTTTTATCTAAAAATTTCGAGTTCGAATTTTGTCACTTATGTCTTTGAAAAAAAAATCTAGTAGTCTAATATTATATTTTTAGCAAATTCTTTTAATATTGTTAATAAATTGTGCTAATTTATAGTATTATTGATTTTTTTTAATTGTTAATGAGGGTATAGCATGATCAATTACGTACTTATGAAAAGTTTGACCGAGTGGTTTCTGATTCTGGAACAAGAACTTGAATTCCACTGTCCCATGCGGAACAACACGGTTTAATTTATGCTAGAGGAAAAAATCTCCTATGAATCCCGACAAAATAAAAAAGAGATTAGTGAATAAAAAAGATAAAATTTTGGGACTAATATTTTTTAATATTTTTTATTATTATTTTATTAATATAAATATTAAATTATTTTTAATAAATAAATTTTATTGATTTATATGTATAAATTTTAAAAATATATATAAATTATATTAATTTATATGTATGAATTTTGATAAATATATATAAATTATGTATTTTTTATATAATTTTTTATAATATAAATATAAATTATTATTAATTAAATATTAATAAAAAATAATAATATTTATTAATTATATAATAATTATTTAAAAAATTTGGACTAATAAATTATAATTTAAATAATATAATTTTTTTATTTTTATTTAAAGATTTCAGATTTCAATCTCACTTCCAACTTAAAAATAAAAAAACCTTGGGCCTTAAGCGTATGGCACAGCTCTCACATACTACTTGAAGTCATGTTGATCCTAAATCCCAATAATGAAATGGTACGGTACATACGGTGGTTAATAATTCACCTCTGTGCTAAGTGGGGCATTGTTGTTCATGTCTCTCTTCTCTTAGAAACCTTCTTTAGAAGAAGATTTGATATACCGGCTTTTGTACGTAGTACCATTGATCATTGCCACAAAATAAGAGGACAATTGCTGTGCTTTGATCCCATTCGTTGTTAATAACACATAATCATGACAATGCATCAATTATTAATAATTCCCCACACAGGCAAAGTTTTGTTTTATTTATGATTACGGTGGTCATACTTTATGAGATTTTACCGCTTTTCTTTTTCAAGCCAAAAACAAACCTTTCATACTTATTTATGGGAGAAGAGAATCAACCCTTTTGATTCAACATCATTTGCAAGGTTATAGGTAAAGTTTTAAACCCAATACAATGGTTGTCATATGATTAAAGAAAGGGCTTAACTGATAATAAGTAAAGCTGGCCATTGTTATATATAAGATTTAATTATTCTCTTCCTCCTATAATTTTATTAAATTTTTAATTAATATATTTTTGTTTTTTTAAATTAAATTTTTAGATTATTTTTAATTAATTTTTTTATATAAAAAATATTAAAATTAATAGAATATTTTTTTTAAAATATATGCAGTAAAAAATTAGTTAAATTTTTAATGATGAATATTTTTAATTTGTAAAAAAATATTCAGTTAATTCTAACATTTTTTATAATAAAAAAAACCTAATTATAAATAAAAAGCAATATAAAGACCTAATTGAAAAATAAAAAAATATAAAAATCTAATTAAAAAATTAATAAAATTATAAAAATTAATAGAATAAATTAAACCTATATAAAAATATTACAAATACATATCAGGAACAATAGTTACTTCTTATTTTTCATTAAATTTAATTTTGATATATAGTAATATACATTATTTTTAAAATATAATTATTTCTATTCATATAATAATAAATAATTAAATATATGCATAATTTTTTTTTATACGATTCGGGATTACAGGCTTAAAGCAAAACAAAAAATTAAACGAGCACAACTCCAAAGAATTTGAAAAATAATTATCACTACATGTAAATCATTTTTTTTCCATTACCTAAAAAATCATTTTAAAAAAAAAAATTTAATTAATGTTGTGCCCAACATTTGGTATAAATGGTCAATGTCAAAAAGAATTCAACAGTTAATGTCAAAGATCATATGTATATGAAGATTATATGTATATGAAGCACATCGTAGATGAAGAAAATAAAAATGAATTAGACTTGGTGGTCAAGTTATCTTATATTTAGTATCCAGATTTACTTGAGATCTACTTGGGGTCCAAGTTTAATTGAAGTTTAAAACTATTTGAAGTGCAAGTGTACATGAAGTCCAAGGTTATATCAATAACTTCAAATTTTTTTCTCTATAAATATGATCAGTTTTAATAAGTTAGGAGAACTTCCATTCATTCACACACTCACTCAATCTAAAAATTTTTAGTCACACTGAAAACACGAGTCACGAATACATGTAAGTATTGGAAGACTCCATCTTTTCTTTCAATCATTTCAATTCTCTGTTTTCTTTCTGTTATTTAATTCGATCATTTCATTCAAGGACTTGCCAATTTTTACGTATTCTAATACATATTTTGTAATTTTTTATTTTTTACACGTGTTCTTTCTTACTTCTTGTTTCTATAATTATTATTTTTAATACTTCTATTGGGCATGTTCTTTAAATTCTACGGGTAACCCACAAAAAAGAGTCGTATCTGCAAATTGAAATTTTAATACAAGCTTAGTTGATACCTCCTGTCGAGGTCCAAAACCCAAAATCTTGGCAAAACAAATTGGCGTGTCCTTAGGTAAGATTGACTGCTGCCTAAAGTGATTGTTGTGTATGCGTTTGTGAAGTTGTAAATTTATACCCTATAACAATCCGAACACATCTATTTCTATGTCATCTTAGTTGTCTTTTTCAATAAAAGGTCAGACCATAACTCTAAAGACATAGTACTATCTCAACAACATCAAGTCACTGAACTAATACAAGTACCTGTGACTTTTGCTAGAAGCTCGACCAAACATATAAACAATATAAATGTGATTTCAGTAGCTTCTTGTAAAACTCTGCAAAATACTAAATAATTAATTTACAACTAATAAATAAATTAAATGAGAGCAAAAAAAGGATTAGAGATTTAATATTTATAATTTGAAGAAATAAAAATATTTAAGGTGTGAATTAAAACACTTATCTTAAAGGTTTTGGCTCAAAATTGGACTAACGGGCTAAAACAAGTAAACCAGGCCCAAGTGGGCCCCAAGCCCCCATATATATACCCACACTTAATGATATTTCAACCAACATTCTCCCCATTTGAGTGAGAGAGTTCGGATAAAAAAGAGAAGAGAAAGGTGAGAGCAAAACCCTAACCTCACCATCTTCAATCCATCATAACTTTTGCTCTGGAGCTCTGATTGACAAGCCGTTTACGGCCATGCATTTGTCTTGGCTTCCTCTTCATTTTATCTACGTATTGTGGAAGTAACTCGAACTCCAAACCCTAGTTTCTCATTCAAATCTAAAATTGCATTTTTGATTTGGATATTCAGGATTTTTGGTGATTTTGATATTATAGGGGTTTTCTAGCTTATGTTCTTGGTGGTATCTGTAACACCCTACCGTTCAGAGCTTTACACCTAGGTCATAAATCAAAGGTGGTGAGGTGATACGACCTCTACAAGTAAAATACATACATATATATAACAAGGATGATATAGCTAGGAGCCTTGGAAGAAAAAAGTACGATCAAAACAAACCGAAGATTTGAATTGCTCACGAAAAATGATAAGATAGAAAGCTTATAAAGGAAGGTAAAAGACATACATATAGCTATAGAGTTCCAATGGATAATATAATCAAGTTCTAGGCCGTCTTGCGAAGGCAAAGTCGGCTAGAATATATAGATACAACCCAACAGTAAACCAAATGACAAAAATACAAATCCTAATTCTCCAAAGTCAACCTCTAGGAGGGATAAAACATGTTCTTATACAAAATCGGAGAAAAGGCACATATATATCTAAATACATAATATAAAAAGCCCCAAAAGGATAAATCTTCGCTTCCAAGAAAGCAAATCCAGCACATTCAGCGAGGCACGTCACGTCCTGTATCTGAAAAGCAACATGTATGGAATGAGAATCGGGGGTTTTCAGTTTGGTAAAGGTGCCCACATAGATAATATATAAGGTCCCGGGAAAGCCAGAGGCATTCCTAGAACTCCGACACCCAGATTATAAAACCTAAAGATTTAATACGGACAACCATAAATGGGGTGGTCCTCTAAGGTTCTAAACTTAACGGAAACTTTATCCTAACCCTTTATCATCTACTTTCCTCCAAAACCTCCAACTCCGGTGGAACTGCACAGACAAGCAAGCAAACAATGACAAACACAATTAGAATACAAGTAATACAGATAGCACGAATAAGAGTTAAGCATATTAAAGTCACATAGGCATTCCCAATTAGAGCACAACCAAGCAATTCAAACATATGCATATGATGCATGCCTGTCCTATGGCTGATGAGTCTCATCTGTCAGTTATCAAGGCAACCTGATGGTAGCACGAATCCCCACACCTTCGTACTATTGTACCAGCAAGTGCAATGAGTCGTCCAAGTAATACCTGAGTGAGTCAGGGTCGATTCCACGAAGATTGTGGCTTGAAGCAAGCTATGGTTATCTTGCAGGTCTTAGTCAGGTAGATCAGAAGGTTGATAGATGAATATTTTTGAGATTATTATAATAAGGTGCTAATACTTTAAGGATAGAGTTGAGAGTTGGAGTTTCTTTGTCTTTATGAATTAACTCTAGTACTACTGTCTTCTTTGCTTGTGAATGATCTTCTTCTATGGCAGGTTGTATGTGATCAAAGCCATTGCCCGTGGTCATTGATCTCATCTGTTCCAGATCAAATGCCATTGCCCGTGGTCATTCGATTTGATAGAGGGTGAAGCTTTAGTAGTTCATTCTCTAGGTGATCCTACTCAAAACGCCACAAACAAGGTCGAATCTTCCGGATCAGAGAACACTGCTTCTTTGGATTCTAGCCTATAGCCCGGAGACTCTAATCTCCCCAGAAATTGGCTGAACTGATGTCTCGAGAAGTCCCCAACAAAGTAGTGGATTAGCCGTCTGAGAGATGTATAAACATAGCTGTTGGTTCGTGCTTTCCGGCCACGTATTCACACGAACCCAAGTAACACGGGTGTTTGTCAGGCACGTTCGTCTTAATGCGATGAACAGAGTTGATTGTCTGATCATCCTATTCACCACGATGAAGATCGGATATACATCTTAGAAGTAAATCAAACACGGATTGAAGAAGAAATAGTAATACTTTTATTAATTCATAGGACTCAGCAGGGCTCCTTCCCTCAATCTAGCTAGTTTAGAAACTCATACTGATGTAAAATACAAAGTAAAGCTAAAAAATAATGGCTGTTCTCCAGTATATTATTTTTATGATTATGTAAAATACACTTTAAATGCTAAAAAGATGACTAGTAAGGGTAAAACAGTTTTTTTAGTGCTAAAATCCACTTCTGGGGCCCACTTGGTGAGTGTTTGGACTGAGCTTTTGATGAGATCCATATGCTATGAGGTCTCTGGGCATGGAACGCCAGCTAGGAGGTCCTCTTTGGGTGTTTGGACGCCAGTCTCTGCTCTTTGTGCGCTGGATGCTTGGAAGGGTGGAGGAAGCTGGCGTTGGACGCCAGTTTTGGGCCTTCTAATCCGAAGCAAAGTATACATTATTATATATTTATGGAAAGCTCTGGATGTCAGCTTTCTATAGCCGTTAAGAGCGCTCCATTTGGACTTCTTTAGCTCCAGAAAAGCTCTTCCGAGTGCAAGGAGATCAGATCTGGACAGCATCTGCAGTGCTTTCTCTGTCTCTGAATCAGACTTCTGCTCCGGCTCCTCAATTTTATCCAGAAAATGTCTGAAATTGTACAAAAACACAAAAGCTCATAGTAGAATCTAAAAATGTGAATTTAACACCAAAACCTATAAAAACTTAATAAAAACTAAATAAAACATACTAAAAACTATATGAAAATGATGTAAAAAAGCGTATAAAATATCCGCTCATCACAACACCAAACTTAAACTGTTGCTTGTCCCCAAGCAACTAAAAACACAGTAGGATAGAAAAGAAAACTAAGATGCAATAAACTTTTAAGTTTCCAATGAAACTTAGTTACAATCAGATGAGCGGGACTTATTAGCTTTTTGCTTCTGAATAGTTTTGGCATCTCACTATCCATTGAAACATAGAATAGTTGGCATCTTTAGGAACTTAGAATCTAGATGATATTATTGACTCTCCTAGTTAAGCTTATTTTGATTCTTGAACACAGCTTTCAGAGTCTTGTCCGTGACCCTAAACACCTTGTTTTCCAGTATTACCACCGGATACAATAATGCCACAGACACTTTAACTGGGTAAACCTTTTTAGATTATGACTCAGCTTTGCTAGAGTCCCCAGATAGATGTTTTCAGAGTTCTTAAGCACACTCTTTTTGCTTTGGACCACGACTTTAACTGCTCAGTCTCAAGCTTTTCACTTGACACATTCACGCCACAAGTACATGGTTAGGGACAGCTTGGTTTAGCCGCTTAGGCCAGGATTTTATTCCTTTGGGCCATCCTATCGACTGATGCTCAAAGCCTTGGGTCCTTTTATCCCTTTCTTTTGGTTTAAAGGGTTATTGGCTTTTTCAATCTGCCCTCCTTTTCCTGCATTTTTGGGTAGTAATGGATTTTTTTGCTTTTTATTTATTTTTCTTTTTCTTTTCGCCATTTTTCTTTCTTTTTCGCATGTATATGTAAAATTTTTTTCTTTTGCAACATGCTTTTTATTTTTCTTTTTGCTACTTTTTCTTACTTCAAGAATCAATTTTTAGATTTTTCAAATTATCAATAATACTTTTCCTTTTTCCTTATTCTTTCAAGAGCCAACATTCTAAAGTTTCAACTTTAAATATGCACTATTCATTCATATATTTAGAAAATAAAAGCAAATGATACCACATCAACGTAATTAAACTAATCTTATTTTAAACTTGAAATTCATGCATCTCTCAGTTCTTTTCAACATTTTTTTTAAAGCAAGGTGAGAGATATATGGAACATTTTACAACTTTTAAGGCATCAACGTAAATGATCATGCAACTAGAACAAGAAAACAAATAAAATATAACAGAAAAACAGAAAAGGAAATGAAGTAAAAGAGAACGAGTCCACCTTTAATGGTGGTGGCTAGTGCTCCTCCTTGAGGATCCAATGTGATGCTTGATTTCTTCTATGTCACTCCTTTGCCTTTATTGCTGTTCCCTCATAGCCCTTTGGTCTTCCCTTATGGCTCTTTGATATTCTCTTATTTCATTAAGGATGGTAGCATGCTCTTGATGCTCCATCCTCAATTGCTCCATGTTAGTGCTCAGTTCTCCAAGAGAAGTTTGCCATTGATCCCAATAGCTTTAGGGAGGAAAATACATCCCTTGAGGCATCTCAGGGATTTCATACTGAGGCAGATGCACATGCTCTTGTGCATGCTCTCTGGTTTGCTCCATCATCTTCTTAGTGATGGGCTTATCCTCCCTAATAGAGATGTCTCTAGTTATGAAAATTACAACTGAATTGCATAGATGACAGACGAGGTGTAGAAATGCTAACCTTTCATTGGTGTGAGGCTTCTCAGCTACCTCGTACAATTCTGAGGAATCACCTCATGTACTTCCACCTCAGTTCCAACCATGATGCAATGGATCATGATGGCTCTGTTAATGGTCACTTCTGACCGATTTCTAGAAGGGATGATGGAACGTTAAGGTCAACCCTTCTTAGTTTAATGGGCTTGCCTTGAGAATCCCTTTTCCATTGTGCTCCTTCCATACAGATATATGAGAGCACTTGATTTAATCTCTGATCAAAGTTGACTATCCTGGTGTAAGGATGAGGATCTCCTTGCATTAGAGGCAAGTTGAACGCCAACCTCACACTTTCTGGGCTAAAATATAAGATTCTTTCTCGGACCATGGTGATCTAATTCCTTAGATTTGGGTTCACACTAGTGTCATGGTTTTTAGTAACCCATGCATTAGCATAGAACTCTTGCACCATTAGAATCCCAACATCTTGAATGGGATTGGTTAGGACTTCCTAACCTCTTCTCCGGATCTCTCTTCGGATTTTCAGATACTCATTCTTCTTGAGTTTGAAAGGGACCTCAGGGATCACTTTTTTCTCTGCCACTACTTCATAGAAGTAGTCTTGGTGGGCTTTGGTGATAAATCACTCCATCTCCCAAGATTCATAAGGAGTGGCTTTCTTTTCCTCTTTCTAGAGGAGTCTCCAACCTTGGGTGCCATGAATGGTAATGGAAAGAAAAAAGCTATAATTTTCCAACACCAAACTTAAAACTTTGCTCATCCTCGAGAAAAAATAAAGAGAATAGAAGAATGGGGTGGAAGAAGAAGAAAATAGAAGGATAGAGAGGGAGAGAGAGGGCTCGGCCTTGTGGGGTGTAAAAGGGTATGAAAGGTGTTTGCATGAAGGGTTATGTAGAGGGGTATTTATAGGATGAGGATAGGTTAGGTTTCGGCCATAGGGCAGGTTTTGGGTGGGAAATTTGATTTTAAAGTGGGTGGGGGTAGGTGGGAGTTATTATGGTCATGTGGAAGTGGTATGGATGTGATTGGGATAGGTTTTTTTAGGAAAGTGTGTATGGGAAAGTGTGAAAGTAGGTGGTGTAGGTGAAAGATGCTGTAGGACCCATAGATCCTAAGAGATTAGGGAATCCAGATTCCCTACTTCTCTGCATTGGCGTTTGAACGCCTAGGAGCTGCTCCCTGGCTAGCGTTCAACGCCAGCAATGCTGCCCATGATGGGCATTGAACTCCCAGCAGGGATACCTTGGCTGGCGTTAAACTTTAACACTCCATCTAGAGTGTTCTATTTTCACTGCTGTGAAATCTATCTTTGTTCAGACTGATGCATATGATCATGACTCTGAAAGATAAACAAAATAAAATAAAAAAAATAATTAATTAAGGTTGGGTTGCCTCCCAACAAGCGCTCTTTTAACGTCACTAGCTTGACCTTTAGCTCCTTACGGAGGTGAGTATGGGCTTAGATTTTCACCCCTTATAGTGAATTTTCTTCTTGTCCTCTCTTGAATTAACTCTACATGCTCTAAAGACATGACATGAATCACTGTATGTAGTAAGACTGGCTTCTTAGTGAAGGAAACTCTCATGCCAGGTGAGAGGCCTGCAGTTGGGACTTTCTTGTCCCACCAGCCTTTAGGTACTTTTTTCTTAGTACCTTTGTGCTTAGAGCTTGTTGATGGCTATGCAACACCAAACTTAGAATTAATGTTTGGAGGCTCTGTATAGAAAGAGAGGGTTAGCACACTAGGTATTGCACAATTATCTCTCTTTTAAAGGGAGAATTGGGATGAGACATTTTAAATAAGATGTGATCCTTCCCTAATTATGGGGTCAGTTCTCCCTTAGCCACATTAATGATAGCATTGGCTGTGGCTAGGAAAGGTCTTCCAAGGATGACAGAGTCATCTTCATCCCTCCAATGTCCAAGATAATGAAATTTACAAGGATGTAGTGGTTTTCCACCTTCACCAAGACATCTTCTACTAAGCCATATGGCTTTTTCATTGTCTTGTCTGCCATTGATGATTGGATTTTTGATGGTTTAGAATTTCACTAATGAAATTTCGTTGTAAAATATAGTTTCTAAACCAAACAATAATCCTTTCATACAAAAAGTTGTTTGTCACTAGTACAAACCCCTAAAATTTATAAACTAAAGTATTTAAACCTCGGGTCGTTCTCCCTAGGATTTACAATAAAATATTTTGTTATTGGTTGTGAGTTATTTTGGGGTTTTGGATAAGAAGCGTGAAAAGTAAATGGTAATGAAAATAAACTAACAACTAACAAAGCTCTTGGCAAGATGTGAGAATTAGAAATCCTGTCCTAGTTACCTTTCTCAATTGTGATGAGAATTGTTCATTGCTACCACTTAGTTAACCTCTAACCATGGAGGAAAGTCAAGTGGATGAATCAATTTGATTCCTCAAGTTCTAATCAACTCCTAAAGGAATGACTAGCTTTAGAGATATTCAAATCAATTAGCAACTTCTAATTATCAATCAACAAAAGAATTAGATAACTCAAGAGTCACTAATTACTCTACCTAGGCCAAGAGGAACAAAATCTACACTAAAATCTAACCAAGCATTTCATCAAACACTTGGAAGGCATAAAAGGAAAACGTAGTAAATCAACAACAAGAACAAGATCTATCAACAATTATTGAAAGGAATTAATCAACAACAATCAAAAGAAACACATTTATTATGAATTACCTTTATTGAATTGAAAGAGAGTAAAAGGAACAATACTAGATCTATAACAAAATACAAGAACAACATAAGAGAGATTATAACAAAAGGATGGAAGAAGAATAAATGTAACTACAAGGAATTGATGTGTAGAAGTAGAAGAAAGCAAAGATTAAAACCTAGATCTAAGAACTAAACCTAATCCTAATTCTAGAGAGAAGTGAGAGCTTCTCTCTCTAAAACTCTAAACTAATCCTCTAACTAAAACTATATTTCCCTAATTGACTCTTGGTCAAAAGTGATAAGTGATTATCCTTAATCCTTCATCCTTTTATTCCTTTCCCTTAGCAATTTGGCGCCAAAAATGGATTCAGAAACCTTCCAAAATCGCCAGGCACGTGTTGCATTAGTGAGGTCATGTGCCGTCATTGACGCGTGCGTGCACGGTGCGCGTGCGCGTCCCTGGCTTGTTTTGCAATGTGCGCACGAGCGCCTTGTGCGCGTGCGCGTGCATGGCTGACTTTGCTTCTCTCCACTTGCATGCTTCCTTCCTTGCTTCCTTTGATCCATGCCTAGCCTATTCCAATCCTGGAATTACTAGCAAACATATCAAGGCATCGTATGGAATCAAAGGGAAACTAGAATTCATCAAAATAAGGCTTAAAAAGCATGTTTTTACACTTAGTCACAAATACGGGAGAGATTACAAAACCATGTCAATTCATAGGCTAAATGTGACAAAAGGTTATCAAAATACCCTAAATTCAATACAAGACAAACCGTCAAATTGGGGTTTGTCAACCTCCCCACACTTAAACCTTAGCATGTCCTCATGCTAAATTAAGAAGGAACTAAGGGTCATGACATTTATTGAATGCACCTAAACTATATGAGTCCTATCTAAATGTAACTACCTATAGTAAATACAAATGCTTAGTTTAAACATATCAAATTGCCAAGAGAGCATGGGTAAACATAAGAGCTAGGCAATAGGAATTAAGTCCAAACCACAATTGTATTGAATTATCAAAAAGAGTTAGCAAAACACTCCAACTCTTCCTGGAGTTAGCAACGTGCTCGAGCCATCCTCAAGGCTCCATGCTTGTTGCTTGGCGTTGTCATTGAACACGCCTATGTTTCCTGGCGTTGGAAACGTGCTTGAGTTGGAGAAGTGCCATCCAAGTTGCCTTGAGTTGTTGTCAAACACGCCAATGAAGAGTGGCGTTGGCAACGTGCTCGATGGGTGGAGATCCAAGGCTTGCTGCCTTCCAAGCTTTCCTCTCTGGCGTTGCCTCTAAACACTCCAGTGAAGCAGCACGTTGGCAACGTGCTCGAGCTTCTTCCCTAGGCAAATTCTTCTAGCTCAGCGTTGCCTTGAACAACGCCTATACTTCCCACGTTGGCAACGCCCTCGAAGCTCCTCCCTGGCCCAATTTGGCAACGCCCAAATGTGCTCTCCAGGGCTGCTTGGCGTTGCCTTCAAACACTCACCCTTTCTCCAAGTTGGCAACGCCCAAATGTGCTCTCCAGGGTTGCTTTGCATTGTTGGGCGTTGTTGATGGAAACTCAAGCTGGAATGCAAGTTGGCAACGTGCAACTCTTCTATATTCATTCTCCAGGGCTGCCTGGCGTTGCCTAGAAGCACGCCCTTGTTCCTGGCATTGGCAACGCCAACAACTCCTCTTCTTCTTGCCCAGTTTGCTTCTTGGCGTTGTTGCCAAGCACTCCAATGTAGCTCCAAGTTAGCAACGTGCATAGTTCTCACAGGAGACCACTTTCTTGCAAGGTTGTTTGTGATCTTCCTGAAGTAAGGCTTCAATGGCATTGCCAACTTGAATCCCAAGTTAGCAACGTGCACATTGCTATTCTTGAAAGAGTTGTTAGCTACTTGCTTGCTTCACTCTTACTTCAATGCTTTCTTGTTTCATCACCTATCATTAACAAGGGAAATTGCTTTAAAGTCTTACCAATCCATGCAATCAATTTCATGAGATTCATTCATACTCATTCATTTATGTATTCCTTGAATCATTTGCATGAATTCAGCTACAATCAACATAGTCCTTGGTATTCTCATGCATGAAGGCAAAACTCATAAAAATACTTGTTTAATTCGAAGAAAAATGAGTGAAACTAAGCTAAAACCAACTAAACTAACTAGCTAATATAGCAAATATGCGAATGCATCACAACACCAAACTTAAAGTGTTGCTTGTCCTCAAGCAAAAGAGAAAGGACTTTGTCACAAGAATCTAAGATGCAAGACTTGAATGTTTTACCAGAGAAGAATTCTTTCATTGAACATGTCATCCTCATTTGTGTAGTCATTAATTTATTGCAAATGAACACGGCTAAACAACTTTTTCAGTTAAAATGCTTTCTTCAATACTAGGTTGGTTAACTTCACTATACTTCTTTTTCTATACCTTAGCACATAATCCTTGAACCATTCTTTTCTTTGCTTCTCTTTTTTCATATTTCCTTTATTTCAATTGAGCTCGAAATCTTGTCTTAAGGCGGCTCTTTAGCATAAGCTTTCAATCAACAATCCCAAACCAGTTGGTTTAAGTTGTTAAGTGTTGAGACACTCTTAAAGATTTACTAACTCAAGCCTCTCTCCTTAACACATTCAATCACAGGCATATAACATTGAAATTTTGTTTGGATAGTGGTGTCCAGCACCTCTTTGGGTTGCTAAATGTTCTGTTATAGAGCTACTCTTGATTGTGAGTTTTCAATCGATAATCCCGAGTTAGTTAACTCAAGTTATCGGGTGATGAAGCACCCCTCGGATTTACTAGCCCAAGTATGTCTCTTAACATCAATCACCACAGACACATATCCAAATTTTGTCATTGATGCCTAGCCTTTCATTCTTTGTTCTTTGTTTTCTTTGTTGTCAAGGTTATTTGTGCTTTTAACTTCTAAAGTCTTGTAATACTTAACCGACTAGTCTTGTATAAGCAAGCTTCCTTTTAAATTTCTTGAGCCCTGATTCGTTCACAATGAATGTATATATACTAGCACTTTTCTATGGGACAACATGATTCTTTTTAAGCTAGATTTCTCTCTGTTCTTGCTCAAACTACATCTTTTATTCCATTGACAAGTGAAAGTACTTAAGACAAGCAACCATTCCAAACCTGTGAGTGGTGATGCATGGAATAGGAAACATAAAAGAAAATGCATACAAGAGAACGACCTAGAAGGTATACCATATTTCAGACATACATCTTCTTTATTTAATAAAGCATAAAGAAAAAAAAGGAACTTCACCACCTTTAGTCTTCATGTCCCCTTTCCTTTGCTCGATTCTCCTTGCTTTCCTTTGCCCTTTGGATCTTCTTTCTTTTTCTTTCTCAGTTCTCCTTGTTGTTTTGTTGTTGAGTCCCCCTCTTCTCTTTGCGATACTCCTGAGCTTATCCATTGTTTCCTTTAGCCTCTGAGCATTGAATCTCACCCTTGCAAGTTCCTGCTCTTCAAATATCTTGCGAGCTTCATTAAAACTTTTGATTTGTGGGTTGAGTAATGGGGGTGCTCCACAAAGGTAACTGAGCTTTTCTTGGGTGCATATATCATAGTCGAGTCTGTCCTTATGCCTGGCCTCCTTGAACAGTCTGCTTTCATTGAATTCTCTGTGAAATGTATCATGTCTAGCATCCAACCTATGGAGAAGCTCCCTTTGCTGAGCTTGCTCTTTCCTTAGTTGAGCTTGTTCTTGTATTACCTTCTCCATGGCTTTTTCATATTCAGCAGTTGAATTGTTGATGGCTTCATGCATCTTGGCATATTGTTCTTGTTGTAGTTCCATCATGTGTGTTTGGTATTCATTTTGTTGGCTCATCCATTGAACTTGAACCCCTCTTTGTTGATCCATCAACTGCCAAAGGTCCCTTTGTTGCTGAGCTTGTTCCTCTTGGGTTCTTTGAATTTGTGAATATTGCCCAGAGATTCCTTCCAAAGCGGCTTGGAGTTGATTCATGTTTAAGGTATGGGGTTCTTCCATTTCTTGAGGCTCCTCCTCCTGTCTTGCTTCTTTCCTTTTCTTTCTTCTTGCTAAAGGTTGCCTCTCCAATTGGGTTGTGGTGATAAATTCCAACCTTTCCCTGGTGAGAGGTTTTCCAATAGAGACCACGTCAGTTTTTTCAAATTCTTCGAGAGGCACTCTAGCTTCTTCACATAAGCGCAGAATAGTACTAGGATATCCTAGCCAGCTGTCCTGTTTGACCTTTTGAGCTATGTCAATGATGTTCTTGGCTATAATTTCTCCAACATTGATCTCCCCTCCTTTCATTATGTAGTGGATCATTATTGCTCTATTCACTGTCACTTCGGAATTATTTGAAGTAGAGATCAATGATCTCCTCACTATGTCATGCCATCCTTTTGCTTGAGGTATGAGATCACCTCTCCTAAGTTTGAGTGGTTGTCCATGTGAATCCAACACCCAATCCGTGCCTACTCTGCATAAGTCACTTAACACATCCACATATCTTGGATCATTTTCAACCCTTTCCTCATAGCTAGCTTGTTTGAACCATTTTGGTTTGACCTTTAGCATCCTGTTGATGGCGTTTGGACTAAAGTCAACAGTCACCCCTCTTACATAGCTCATGTATGGCTCTTCATCCTCAAATTCTCTTATCACATTAGTGTAGAACTCATGGATGAGAAGCATGCTCACTTCTTGAGGTTGGTTACAGAGAAGCTCCTATCCCCTCTTCCTGATTATTTTTTGTATCTCAGAGTATTCCTCCTTTCTTAGCTTGAAAGGTAACTCCAGAACAACATCTTTGCCTGACATCCAACTAAAGATGCGCTCATTGTGTTTGGATTTGAATCTTCTTCGATCAAAGGTGTTTTGTCCTTCATCTTCTATGGGTTGCTTGTCCCTCCTAGCTCTTGATGATGAGGCCATTGAGATTCAATTGCAAGGGTCGAATCTCCCAACACCAAACTTAGATGAATGCTTGTCCTCAAGCATAAAGAGAATATTTATGAAGGGGGTGTAGAGAGATAGGTGACAAGGTAAATTATACAAGCTAGAAAGGGATTGTGAGAGGGAAGGGGGTGTTTCGGGTAGGTTGGGAGAAGTAGTGCAATCCAAGTTTTGTTGGGCAAAACATAGTTCCAAAGCTAAAATTTGCAAAGCAAGAATGATTTGGAAGTTGAGTGTGAATTCGGTTGAGGTGAGTTGATGAAATGGGGTGATGGAGAGGTGTATATATGAGTGAGGATAAAGTGAGGTTTAATGAATATGGTTGAAGTATTTAGAGTGATGTTTGTGGTGGGGGCATGGTTTTGGTGGTTCGGTCATAGCATGGGGAGCATGCTTCTTCGTGCCCAATGCATGTTGAGTTGCTTTTTTTTCAATGCACAAAGTTCAAGACTCATGTGACTTCCTCTTCCTTGTGTATCCGTGACTTCTCTTCAAAGATTCCCCATCACTTACTTCTTTCACTTCCCTGCAACAAAATTCCAAAATCTTGAGATTCTTAAAGTGACCTTACTAACGCTAGCAACTTATAATGATATTCTTATGTAAAGTTGACTAGGCAAAAATTAAAATCTATGACTAAGTATGTATGTATGTGAAGACACCAAACTTAGTTTATGACTAAGTGTTCTATGGAGTTAACATTTTCCATTTACTCCAAAGATGGCAACACCAAACTTAGTGTCTTACCTACATTGTATGCTATTTCAATCCGTTTTTCTCTCTTTTTGTTTTCAAAAGTATATAACGCAATCTCTTATTATTGACTACTAAAGCATGAAAATAAAAGAGAACTCCTGTGCATGGGTTGCCTCCCATGAAGCGCTTGTTTGTTGTCCTTATCTTGACAATGCAGCTTCCTTGCTCATGTTAGGAGTTGCACACTCTCTTCCTTACTCCAGGGGCCACCAAGATAATGTTTCACCCTACGTCCATTGGCTGTGAAGGTCTATTTTGAGGCTTCATCAAGTAATTCTACATAGCCATGAGGGGATACTTTGGTGATGGTGTATGGACCAATCCATCTAGACCTCAGTTTCCCAGGAAAAATCTTCAATCTTGAGTTGAATAGCAACACCTTTTGGCCTGGTTCGAATGTTCTTTGGGAGATCCTCTTGTCATGCCACTTTTTTGCTCTTTCTTTGTATATTCTGGCGTTTTCATATGCTTCCAATCTGAACTCCTCCAATTCATTGAGTTGTAGCAACCTCTTTTCTCCTGCTGCTTGAGCATCTAAATTCAAAAGTTTGGTGGCCCAAAAGGCCTTATGTTCAAGCTCCACAGGGAGGTGGCATGCCTTTCCATACACCAGCTGAAATGGAGATTTTCCTATGGGTGTCTTGAAGGCTGTCCTGTATACCCAAAGTGCATCATCCAGCTTCCTAACCCAATCCTTTCTTGTTGCTCCCACGGTTTTCTCCAAAATCCTCTTTAGCTCTCTGTTGGCAAGTTCAGCTTGTCCATTGGTTTGTGGGTGATATGGTGTGGCCACTTTGTGAGTAACTCCATATTTGTAAAGTAGAGAATTTAGTTGCTTGTTGCAGAAGTAGCTTCC
Source organism: Arachis stenosperma (assembly GCF_014773155.1). NCBI lineage: Eukaryota > Viridiplantae > Streptophyta > Magnoliopsida > Fabales > Fabaceae > Arachis > Arachis stenosperma. Next base: position 105,435,787 of record NC_080377.1, on the reverse strand, counting down.
CCCATTACTTATAAGTCCTTTGGGCACTCCAAATCTAGTGAAGATGTTCTTCTTTAGGAATTGCAAGACCACGTTGGTATCACATGTAGTGGTGGCTATTGCTTCTACCCATTTTGAGACATACTCCACTGCTACCAAAATGTATTTGAATGTGTAGGATGGAGGGAAAGGTCCCATGAAGTCTATTCCCCACAAATCAAAGAGTTCCACTTCTAAAATGAACTTCTGAGGCATCTCATTTTTCTTTGAGAAGCCCCCTGTTCTTTGACATTCATTGCAATGGCTCACAAAATCTCTAGCATCCTTGAAGATTGAAGGCCAGTAGAAACCACTTTGAAGTACCTTTGAGGCCATTTTTTTAGCCCCAAAATGGCCACCATAACTTGAGTTGTGACAATGCCATAGTATGTTCTTCATCTCACCCTCTGACACACATCTTCTTATCATTCCATCTGGGCATCTTTTGATCAGAAATGGTTCATCCCAGAAGAAGAACTTAGCCTCATGCAGCAGTTTCTTGACTTGTTGTTTTGTGTACTCTTATGGAATGATCCTTCCTGCCTTGTAGTTGGCCATGTCTGCAAACCAAGGGACGTGTTGAATTTGCAAGAGGTGCTCATCTGGAAATTCTTCATTTATTGATTGAAGGTTGTCTTGGCATGCATCTTGTGGTAGCCTTGATAGGTGGTCAGCAACTTGATTTTCATTGCCCTTTCTATCCTTTATCTCAATGTCAAACTCTTGTAGGAGTAGTACCCATCTGATTAGCCTTGGTTTGGCATCCTGTTTTGACATAAGATACTTAAGAGCAGCATGGTCAGTATACACTAAAACTTTAGATCCAATCAAATATTGTCTAAACTTATCAAAAGCATATACCACAGCTAGTAGCTCTTTCTCTGTTGTGGTGTATTTTCTTTGAGCTTCATTCAATACCTTACTTGCATAGTAGATAACATGAAGCTTCTTTTCCTTTCTCTGCCCCAACACAGCACCAATTGCAAGGTCACTTGCATCACACATGAGTTCAAAAGGTAGCCCCCAACTTGGGGGTGTGATAATTGGTGCTGTGGTGAGCTTAGCTTTTAGAGTTTCAAAAGCATGTTTACATTCATCATCAAAGAGAAAAGGATTGTTTACCACCAGCAAATTGCTTAGTGGTTTTGCTATTTTGGAAAAATCTTTGATGAATCTCCTGTAGAATCCAGCATGCCCTAAGAAGCTTCTAACGGCTTTCACACTAGTTGGCAAAGGAAGTTTTTCTATAATTTCTACTTTTGCCTTGTCAACTTCTATACCCTTTCTTGAAATTTTGTGACCAAGAACAATGCCTTCGGGTACCATGAAATGGCATTTCTCCCAGTTTAAAACCAGATTGGTTTCTTGACACCTTTTCAAGACTAGGGTAAGATGGTGCAAGCAAGCATTGAAAGAATCACCAAAGATAGAGAAATCATCCATAAAGACTTCAATAAATTTTTCTACCATGTTTGAGAAAATTGATAGCATGCATCTTTGAAAGGTAGCTGGGGCATTACACAGTCCGAATGGCATTCTCCTGTATGCAAAGACTCCAAAGGGGCAGGTAAAGGACGTCTTCTCTTGATCCATGGGGTCAACCACTATTTGATTATACCCAGAGTATCCATCAAGAAAACAGTAATAAGCATGGCCAGCCAACCTTTCAAGCATCTGGTCAATGAAAGGGAGTGGGAAATGGTCCTTTCGTGTGACATCATTCAGCCTCCTATAATCAATGCACATCCTCCACCCTGTTACTGTGCGTGTTGGAATAAGCTCATTCTTCTCATTGACAATCACAGTCATTCCCCCTTTCTTGGGTACTACTTGCACTGGACTAACCCATGGACTGTCGGAGATAGGGTAGATGATCCCAGCTTTACATAACTTCAGGACTTCCTTTTGGACAACCTCCTTCATTGTGGAATTTAATCTTCTTTGAGGTTGTATCACTGGTTTGGAATTCTCCTCCAAGAGTATCTTGTGCATGCATATGGCAGGACTTATGCCTTTCAAGTCATCAATGGTCCATCCCAACGCCTCTTTGTGAGCTTTCAATACTACAAGGAGCTTTTCTTCTTCCTCTGCACTCAATGTAGAATTGATGATCACTGGGAAGCTGTCATTTTCACCAAGGAATGCATACTTAAGATGAGGGGGTAGTGGTTTCAACTCTTGTTGTGGTGCCTTTTCTTTCTTAGCTTCACTTGGTTCCTCTGGAGCTTCCAATTTGTTCTCTTCTTGTCCTTGGATGTCCTGGACTTCCTCATGTTTCACTTGATGGGTTGTTTCAAGTACTTCTTCAACCAAAGAATCCACCACATCAATCCTCATGCAGCACTCTTTCTCAACGGGGTGTTGCATTGCCTTGAAGACATTTATGGTCATTTGTTCATCATGTACTCTGAAGATCATTTCTCCCTTTTTCACATCGATGATTGTTCTCGCTGTAGCCAAAAAGGGTCTACCAAGAATGACTGAGTTGTTCCCCTCTTCATCCATATCTAGGACCACAAAATCAGCTGGGAATATAAAGTTTCCCACTTTCACCAAGAGGTTCTCAACTACTCCATTTGGTATTTTGATGGATCTGTCAGCAAGTTGGAGTGACATCCTTGTAGGTTTAAGCTCTTCAATCATCATTTTCTTCATCATGGTAAGGGGCATTAAGTTAATGCTTGTTCCCAGGTCACAAAGTGATTTGTCAATGGCCATGCTTCCAATCGTGCAGGGTATGAGGAAGCTGCCAGGATCTATGAGCTTTGGTGGTAGCCCTTTTTGAATGATGGCACTGCACTCTTGAGTGAGAATCACTGTTTCTTTTTCTTGCCAACTTCTCTTCTTGGTGATCAATTCCTTAAAAAACTTTGCATATAATGGCATTTGTTCCAGAGCTTTTGCCAATGGGATGTTGATTTCGAGTTTCTTGAAGATTTCTAAGAACCTTAGGAATTGTTGGTCCTTTGCTCCTTTATGTATCCTAGTTGGGTATGGAAGCTTGGGTACATAAGCTTTTACTCCTTCATTTTTGTTTTCTTGTTGTAGCTTTACATTCTCCTTGTTATCGTGGTTGCTTTCTTGACTGGGTGGTTTGCCTTGTGGCTTGACAGCCTCTTTGCTTTTTTGAGATGTTTAAGCCTTTTCTTCATCTTGCCTTTCCACTTGTTTTTCCACTGTGTCTTGCTCTTTGGATTTTATTGCTTCTTTATTCAAACTTTCTCCAACTACCTTGCCACTCCTCAACTGCAGAGCTTTACATTCCTCTCTCGGGTTGGGTATTATGTCACTTGGGAGAACATTGGTTGGTCGTTCATCTTGTTTGGCTAATTGTCCCACTTGTCGCTCAATACTCTTCATGGTGGCCTCATGTTCCTTTTGTCCCTTGATTAAGGTTTGAGTGGTTTGAGCAAGTGCTTGTGTGGTTTGAGTAAGTGCTTGCAACGTTGGCAATGTGCTTATGAGTTTCCTGGGCTGGGAACTTTGTGTTGGGCATTGTTAGCCCAAGTTGTTGCTAACAACTTGGCTTTTCTTCTTTTTGGCTCCACTTTCATGCTTAATGTTGCCCAGAATTTGAGTGTCAATCCTCTACTTCAATATGGACTATCATACATCATTGGAAAGCTCAGAGTGTCTTCTTTCTAATGCACTTGGAATCATCTTTATTGGAGCTTTGTAGCTCAAGTTATGCTTCCTCAAAGAAAGTAAGGTCAGGCTGCCAAGTTGTTGCTGAACACGCCCCTTTCTTCTCAAGTTGGCAACGTGCCAAGCCTCCCAAGGTTGAAACATGGGGCTGGCGCTGTCTTCAAAGACGCCCCCTTGCTGGCACGTTGGCAACGTGCTCGTGCTCCCCTCCAGGGCTGCTTTCTAGCCTTCAACTTTGCTTGTCACGTTGCCTTGGAACACGCCTCTAGAGCTTGGCGTTGGCAACGTGCTCGAGTGAGGGAAAGTTACTCTCCAAACTTGTTTGCTGCGTTGTTGTGGATAACGCCCATGCATTTCAGCGTTTGCAACGTTGGCTTCCTTTCCTGGACAGCCTCCTTGCTTGGCGTTGTCACAAAACACTCCAACTCTTCCTGGACTTAGCAACGTGGTCGAGCCATCCTCAAGGCTCCATGCTTGTTGCTTGGCATTGTCATTGAACACGCCTATGTTTCCTGGCGTTGGCAACGTGCTTGAGTTGGAGAAGTGCCATCCAAGTTTCCTTGAGTTGTTGTCAAACACGCCAATGAAGAGTGGCGTTGGCAACGTGCTCGATGGGTGGAGATCCAAGGCTTGCTGCCTTCCAAGCTTTCCTCCTTGGCGTTGCCTCTAAACACTCCAGTGAAGCAGCACGTTGGCAACGTGCTCGAGCTTCTTCCCTGGGTGAATTCTTCTAGCTCAGTGTTGCCTTGAACAACGCCTATACTTCCCACGTTGGCAACGCCCTCGAAGCTCCTCCCTGGCCCAATTTGGCAACGCCCAAATGTGCTCTCCAGGGCTGCTTGGCGTTGCCTTCAAACACTCACCCTTTCTCCAAGTTGGCAACGCCCAAATGTGCTCTCTAGGGTTGCTTTGCATTGTTGGGCGTTGTTGATCGAAACTCAAGCTGGAATGCAAGTTGGCAATGTGCAACTATTCTATATTCATTCTCCAGGGCTGCCTGGCGTTGCCTAGAAGCACGTCCTTGTTCCTGGCGTTGGCAACGCCAACAACTCCTCTTCTTCTTGCCCAGTTTGCTTCTTGGCGTTGTTGCCAAGCACTCCAATGTAGCTCCAAGTTAGCAACGTGCATAGTTCTCACAGGAGACCACTTTCTTGCAAGGTTGTTTGTGATCTTCCTGAAGTAAGGCTTCAATGGCGTTGCCAACTTGAATCCCAAGTTAGCAACGTGCACATTGCTATTCTTGAAAGAGTTGTTAGCTACTTGCTTACTTCACTCTTGCTTCAATGCTTTCTTGTTTCATCACCTATCATTAACAAGGGAAATTGCTTCAAAGTCTTACCAATCCATGCAATCAATTTCATAAGATTCATTCATACTCATTCATTTATGTATTCCTTGAATCATTTGCATGAATTCGGCTACAATCAACATAGTCCTTGGTATTCTCATGCATGAAGGCAAAACTCATAAAAATACTTGTTTAATTCGAAGAAAAATGAGTGAAACTAAGCTAAAACCAACTAAACTAACTAGCTAATATAGCAAATATGCGAATGCATCACCGGAGCTGTGAAAAGTGTGATCACAATTCCGTGCACCAAGTTTTTGGCGCCGTTGCTGGTGATTGTTCGAGTTTGGACAACTGACGGTTCATCTTGTTGCTTAGATTAGGTAACCTGCTTTCTTGTTTCAACCTTTATTTTCTTTTCATAAAGTTTTTTCACAAAAATTTTTTTAAATCATAAAACCAAAAAAAAATTTGTGTTTCTTGTTTGAGTCTAGTGTCAAATTTTAAGTTTGGTGTCAACTGCATGCTTTTAATTTTTCTTATATTTTCAAAAATTCATGCATTGTGTTCTTCTTTGATCTTCAATTTGTTCTTGACAATTTTCCTTGTTTAATCTTTAATTTTTCTTGTTTTGTGTCTTTTCTTATTTTCTGGTGCATTTTCGAATTGTTAGTGTCCCTAGTACAAAAGTTCTTAAGTTTGGTGTCTTGCATATCTTTTTTTTCTTAAAAATTTTCAAAAATAAGTTCTTGATGTTCATCATGATCTTCAAAGTGTTATTGGTGTTCATCTTGACATTCAAAGTGTTCTTGCATGCATTATTTGTTTTGAACTTAAATTTTTATGTTTTGTTTCATTTTGTTGTTTTTCTCTCTCCTTATTAAAAATTCAAAAGTAAAAAAAATATCTTTTCCTTATTCTTCTCATAATTTTCGAAATTTTGAGTTGACATGGTCAAAATTTTTTAAAATTTACTTGTCTCTTGTTAGTCAAGTCAAAATTTCAATTTAAAAACTTTATCGTTTCAAATCTTTTTCAAAATCAATTCTTTTTCATTTTTTATGATTTTCGAATATTCATTCTTAAAATTTTTCAAAATATTTTTCATTTTTCTTTTAATGTTTTCAAAAATTTTAAAACTAATTTTTCAAAATCTTTTTCTTAATTTTATTTCATATTTTCAAAAATCCTTGCTATCAATTGATGTTTTGATTCAAAAATTTCAGGTTTGTTACTTTCTTGTTAAGAAAGGTTCAATCTTTAAATTCTAGAATCATATCTTTTAGTTTCTTATTAGTCAAGTCATCAACTTTAATTTTAAAAATCACATCTATTTATTTATTTTTTCAATTCTTTTTCAAAATAAATTTCAATCATATCTTTTTAAAATTTTAATTTCAAAATCTTTTTCTAACTTCTCATCTTTTCAAAACTTATTTGCAAATCTTTTTCAACTAACTACTTGACTTGTTTGTTTTAATTTTAAAAAGTTTACTATTTCTTATCTTTTTCAAAACAACCTAACTACTTTTACACTTCTAATTTTCGAAAATTACTAACAACTTTTTTTTAAAATCTTTTTAATTAACTAATTGTTTTAGTTTTTAATTTTCTTGTATTTCTTTTTTCAAATTCTCGCACCTAAATTAATTAAATAAAAATAAAAATATTTTTCTTTTCCTTCTTCTTAAAATTCGAATACTCTCTCTCATCTCTTTCTATTTATTTTATTTATTTACTACCATTTCTCTTCTACTCATCTAATAATTCGAACCCTCTCCCTCTCTCTGTGTTCGAATTCTTCTTATTCTCTCTTTACCTCATTCTTCTATTCTTCTTTTCATCTGACACATAAAGAAATCTCTATACTATGACATAGAGGAATCCACTACTCTCTTTGTTCCCTTCATTTTTATATGAGCAGGAACAGTGATAAAGACATTATTGTTGAAACTGATCCTGAACCTGAAAGGACTCTAAAGAGAAAGCTAAGAGAAGCTAAAGCATAACACTCCGGAGAGGACCTTACAGCAAATTTTGAAAAAGAGGCAGACGTGGTAGCCGAACCTGAGAACAATGGTGGAGATGTAAGGAAGATTCTTGGTGACTTTACTGTACCAACTTCCAACTTCTGTGGAAGAAGCATCTCAATTCCTATAATTAGAGCAAACAACTTTGAGCTTAAGCCTAAATTAGTTTCTCTAATGCAGCAGAATTGCAAGTTTCGTGGACTTCCATTAGAAGATCCTCATCAGTTCTTAGCTGAATTCTTGCAAATCTGTGACACTGTTAAGACCAATGGGGTTGATTCCGAGGTCTACTAACTTATGCGTTTCCCCTTTGCTGTAAGAGACAGAGCTAGGATATGGTTGGAATCACAACCTAGGGAAAGCCTGAACTCTTGGGAAAAGTTGGTCAATACTTTCTTGGCCAAATTCTTTTCACCTCGAAAGATGAGCAAGCTTAGAGTGGAAATCCAAACCTTCAGACAAAAGGAAGGTGAATCCCTCTATGAAGCTTGGGAAAGATACAAGCAATTAATCGGAAGGCGTCCTTCTGACATGCTTTCAGAATGGAGCATCTTATGTATATTCTATGATGGTCTGTCTGAATTATCCAAGATGTCATTGGACCACTCTGCTGGTGGATCTCTTCATATGACGAAACCCTGCAAAAGCCCAGGAACTCATTGATATGGTTGCAAACAACCAGTTCATGTACACTTCTAAAAGAAATCCTATGAATAATGGGATGACTCAGAAGAAAGGAGTTCTTGAGATTGATACTCTGAATGCGATATTGGCTCAGAACAAAATATTGACTCAGCAAGTCAATATGATTTCTCAGAATATGACTGGATTGCAAGCTGCATCCGACAGTACTAAAGAAGCCTCCTCTGAAGGAGAATCTTATGACCTTGAGAATGCTGCAATGGAAGAGGTGAATTACATGGAAGAATCCTATGGAAACACCTATAATCCTTCATGGAGAAATCATCCAAATTTCTCATGGAAGGATCAACAGAAGCCTCAATAAAGCTTCAATAATAATAATAGTGGGAGAAATAGGTTTGGCAACAGCAAGCCTTTTCTATCATCTTCTCAACAATAGATAGAAAATTCTAAACAGAGCCTCTCTGACTTAGCAACCATAGTCTCTGATCTATCTAAGACCACTGTCAGTTTCATGACTGAAACAAGGTCCTCCATCAGAAATTTGGAGGCACAAGTGGGTCGGTTGAGTAAAAGTGTTACTGAAATCCCTCATAATACTCTCCCAAGCAATACAGAAGAGAATCCAAAGAGAGAGTGCAAGGTCATCAATATATCCAAAGTGGCTGAACCTATAGAGGAGGAAGAGGCAGTGATTTCCAGTGAGGAAGATCTCAATGGATGTCCACTAACTACTAAGGAGTTCCCTAATGAGGAACCAAAGGAATCTGAGGCTCATACAGAGACCATAGAGATTCCACTGAACTTATTGGTGCCATTCATGAGCACAGATTAGTATTCTCTCTCTGAAGAGGATGAAGATATTGTTGAGGAGCAAGTTGCTTGATATCTAGGAGCAATCATAAAGCTGAATGCCAAGTTATTTGGTAATGAGACTTGGGAGGATGAACCTCTATTGCTCAACAAGGAACTAAATGCCTTGGTTCAGCAGAAATTACCTCAGAATAAACCGGATCTCGGAAGGTTCTTAATACCTTGTACCATAGGCACCATGACCTTTGAGAAGGCTCTATATGACCTGAGGTCAGGTATAAACCTCATGCCACTCTCTGTAATGGAGAAACTAGGGACCTTTGAGGTATAAGCTGCAAGAATCTCACTAGAGATGGCAGAAAAATCAATGAAACAGGCTTATGGACTTCTAGAGGATGTCTTAGTGAAGATTGAAGGCCTTTAAATCCCTGCTGACTTCATAATCCTAGACACTGGGAAGGATGAGGATGAATCCATCATCCTTGGAAGACCCTTCCTAGCCACAACAAGGGCTGTGATTGATGTGGACAGAGGAGAGTTAGTCCTTCAATTGAATGAGGACTACCTTGTGTTTAAGGCTCAAGGATCTTCTTCTATAAACATAGAGAATAAGCAAGAAAAGCTTCATCAAATTCTCTCAATACAGAGTCAAGCAGAGCCCCCACATTCAAACTCTAAGTTTGGTGTTTGGAGGCCACAATCATGCTCTGAGTATCTGTGAAGCTCTGTAAGAGCTTACTGTCAAGCTATTGACATTAAAGAAGCGCTTATTGGGAGGCAACCCAATCTTATTTATCTATGTTAATTACTTTTTCATTTCATTTTCCATTTTTAGTTTATGTTTTCTTTAGGTTGATGATCATGTGGAGTCACAAAAAAAGCTGTAGAATTAAAGTGGAATAAAAAATAGCATCAAAAATAGCACACCCCAGAGGACAGGCTTACTGGCATTTAAACGCCAGTAAGGATAGCAGAATTGGCGTTTAACACCCAGTCTGGCAGCATTCTGGGCGTTAAATGCCAGAATTGGCAGACAGACTGGTGTTTAACGCCAGAAAAGGGTGTCTGGCTGGCGTTAAATGCCAGAAAGCGGCATCTGCTTGGCATTTAACGCCAGGAAAGGCAGCAAATTGGTGTTTAACGCCTGAAAGGGCTGTTTAGGGGCATTTAAACACCAGAAAGGTGCAGGGACCAGAATTCCTTGACACTTCAGGATCCCTACCTACCCCAACTCACTTTCTCTCCTCTTCACACCTTTCCATAACCCTCTTCCCCATAATCTTTTCACCACTCACATTCATCCACTATTCCCAAAAACCCATCATAAAACTCCACTACCTCACCATTCAAATTCAAAACACTTCCCTTCCAAACCCAACCCCTTCTTACATGAATTCCCTCTCTCTCTTACCCTATAAATACCCCCTCCTTAACACCTTCAATTTCACACATCATAAACACTTAAACCCCCCTTGGCCAAATTCAAAACACCCATCTATCTCCTCCATTTCTTCTTCTCCTCCTTTCTTTCTTCTTTTGCTCGAGGATGAGCAAACCTTTTAAGTTTAGTATGGGAAAAAGCTCTGCTTTTTGTTTTTCCATAACCATTAATGGCACCTAAGGCCGGAGAAACCTCTAGAAAGAGGAAAGGGAAGGCAGTTATTTCCATCTCTGAGTCAAGGGAGATGGAGAGATTCATCTCAAAGGTCCATCAAGACCACTTCTATGAAGTTATGGCCAAGAAAATGGTGATCTTCGAGGTCCCCTTCATGCTAAAAAAGAGTGAATATACGGAGATCCGACGTGAGGTTCAGAGAAGAGGTTGGGAAGCTTTCACCAACCCTATCCAACAAGTCAGAATCTTAATGGTTCAAGAGTTCTATGCTAATGCATGGATCACTAAGAACCATAATCAAAGTGTGAACCCGAACCCAAAGAATTGGCTCACAATGGTTCAAGGGAAATACTTGAATTTCAGTCTGAAAACTGTGAGGTTGGCATTCAACTTGCCAAGGATGCAAGGAGATCCTCATCCTTTCACTAGAAGGGTCAACTTAGGTTGGACCAAGTCCTCACAGACATTGGTGTGGAAGGAGCACAATGGAAGAGAGACTCAAAAGGCAAGCTGGTTCAACTGAGAAGGCATGACCTCAAACCCGTGGCTAGAGGATGGTTGGAGTTCATCCAACACTCTATCATTCCTACTAGCAACCGTTCCGAAGTAACTGTGGATCAGGCTATCATGATTCATAGTATTATGATTGGATAGGAAGTAGAAGTTCATGAGATCATACTTCTAGAACTATACAAGGTGGCTGACAAGCCCTCCACTTTGGCAAGGTTAGCCTTTCCTCATCTCATCTGTCACCTATGCAATTCAGCCAGAATTGTCATAGAGGAAGACTTCCTTATTGAAGAGGACAAACCCATCATTAAAAAGAGGATGGAGCAAACAAAAGAGCCCGCTCTTGGACTTCAACAAGAGCATGAGGAAATTCCTTATCAAGAAATTCATGAGATGCCTCAAGGGATACACTTTCCTCCACAAAGTTATTAGGAGCAACTCAACACCTCTTTAGGAGATTTGAGTTCCAACATGGAACAACTAAAGATGGAGCACCAAGAGCACTCTATTATCCTCCATGAAATTAGAGAGGACCAAAGAACCATGAGGGAAGAGCAACAAAAGCAAGGAAGAGATATTGAGAAACTAAAGCACTCCATAGGATCTTCAAGAGGAAGAACTAGCTGCCATCACTAAGGTGGACCCGTTCTTTAATTCCCTTGTTATTTATTTTTCTATTTTTCGTTTCCTATGTTTTATGTTTTGTCTGTGTTTTTGTCTTTATTACATGATCATTAGTGTTTAGAGTCTATGTCTTAAAGCTATGTGATTCCATGAATCTCGCACCTTTCTTAAATGAAAAAAGGTTTTATTTGCAAAGGAACAAAAAGTGCATGAATTTCAAAATTTATCTTGAAATTAGTTTAATTATTTTGATGTGGTAGAAATACTTCTTGCCTTCTGAATGTATGCTTAAACAGTGCATGTTTGAAATTAGAATTAAGAAAAGTTGACTCTTGAAAGAATAATGAAAAAGGATACATGGTATTGGTAATCTGAAAAATCATAAAACTAATTCTTGAAGCAAGAAAAGCAGTGAAAAGCAAAAGCTTGCAAAAAAAAAGGAAAAAGAAAGAGCAAGCAGAAAAAGCCAGTAACCATTTAAACTAAAATGCAAGGGTAAAGAGGATCCAAGGCTTTGAGCATCAATAGATAAGATGGCCCAAAGGAATAAAATCCTGGCCTAAGATGCTAAATCAAGTTGTCCCTAACCATGTGCTTGTGTCATGAAGGTCCAAGTGAAAAGCTTGAGACTGAGTGGTAAAAGTTGTGATCCCAAGCAAAAGAGTGTGCTTAAGAACTCTGGGCACCTCTAACTGGGGACTCTAGCAAAGCTGAGTCATAATCTGAAAAGGTTCACCCAATTATGTGCCCGTGGCATTTATGTATCCGGTGGTAATATTGGAAAACAAAATGCTAGGGGTCACGGCCAAGACTCATAAAGTAGCTGTGTTCAAGAATAAAAAAGAACTTAACTAGTAAAATCAATAACATTATCAGTATTTCTGAGTTCCTAAAGAGGCCAACAATTTTGAACTCCAATGGATAGAGAGATACCAAAACAATTCAGAGGCAAAAAGCTACTAGTCCCGCTCATCTAATTAAAACTAATCTTCATTGATAATTTTGAAATTTATTGTATTTTCTCTTCTTTTTTATCTTGTTTTGTTTTTGGTTGCTTGGGGACAAGCAACAATTTAAGTTTGGTATTGTGATGAGCGGATAATTCATACGTTTTTTGGCATTGTTTTTAGGTAGTTTTTAGCATGTTTTGGTTACTTTTTATTATTTTTTTATCAGTTTTTATGCAAAGTTCACATTTCTGGACTTTACTATGAGTTTGTGTGTTTTTCTATAATTTCAGGTATTTTATGGCTGAAGTTGAGGGACCTAAGCAAAAATCTGATTCAGAGGATGAGAAAGGACTGCAGATGCTGTTGGATGCTGACCTCCCTGCACTGAAACATGTTTTTCTGGAGCTACAAAAGTCCAATTGGCGCGTTCTCAATTGGGATGAAAAGCTAACATCTTGGGCTTTCCAGAAATTTATAATAGTCTATACTTTGCCGGAGATTTGATGGCCCAAACTGGAGTTCAACGCCAGCTAGAAACCCTTTTCTGGCGTAATACACCGGAACTGGCACCAGAACTAGAGTTAAACACCCAAACTGGCATCCAAGCTGGTGTTTAACTCTAGAAAAGGCCTATGCATGTGTAAATCTTAATGCTTAGCCTAAGCACAGACTAAGTGGGCCCCGAAAGTGGATTTCTGCATTATCTGCACTTAATTACTTATTTTTTGTAATCCTTAGTAACTAGTTTTGTATAAATAGCACTTTTTACTATTGTATTGGAGGCTAATGTCATTTTTCCACATTTGGGAGGCTGGCCATTCGGTTATGCCTAGGTTTTTTTCTCTTATTTATTTTCTAATGGTGGAGTTTCTACACCTCATAGATTAAGGTGCGGAGCTCTGCTGTTCTTCATGAATTAATGCAAGTACTATTGTTTCTCTTTCAATTCACGCTTACTTCTTCTCCAAGATATACTCTCGTACTTAAGTCAGTTAAGTCAGAATGAAGGGGTGACCCGTGACAATCACCCACTATCTTCGTTACTCGCTTAGCCAAGATCCGGGTACCTGACAACTACAAATGATCTAGATGATGTTCAACGTAGTCATTGGACAACAGCTGGAGTATAGTCTCGTGGGTCTCTGATTCACGGATTTGACTTGCCTCTCCTGACAACAGAGCATTCGAATCCGTAAGATTAGAACCTTCGTGGTAGAGGCTAGAACCAATTAGCAGTATTCCCGATATCTGGAAAGTCTAAACCTTGTCTGTGGTATTCCAAGTAGGATCTGGAACGGGATGACTGTGACGAGTTTCAAACTCACGAATGTTGGGCGCAGCGACAGTGTGCAAAAGGATAGAGAGATCCTATTCCGACACAAGTGAGAAATGACAGATGATTAGCTGTGCGGTAGTGATAAACCCCGATTTTGTAGTTTATCTTGTGCTTATTTTGGGGGATTTTATCACCTTTCTCACATTTATTCAATGAAATAGCATGATTTTTCAATTCTCCCTTGATTTGTGCTTAAATGTGAAAACATGCTTTTTAGGCCCTAAAATTGGTGATTTTAATTCACTTTAATTCTATTCGATGCTTTGATATATTTTTTGAGTAATTTTAGGTTCATAAGGCAAGTATTGGATAGAAGAAGTGAGGAGAAAAGCATGCATGTGGGAGAACTCATGAAGAAATGAAGGAACCATATAGCTGTCAAGCCTGACCTCTTCGAACTCAAACAACCATAACTTGAGCTATAGAGGTCCAAATGAGGCGGTTCTAGTTGCGTTGGAAAGCTAACATCCGGGGCTTCGAAATGATATAAATTTTGCCATATATTTCTTCGTGTATAGGGGCGCGCATGCGCAATGTGCGCAGACGTGCTGATTGAGCACGTGACCCACTAAAGAGCAACTCGTGGCCAGCGATTTCTAGCTCATTTTGGGCCCAATTCAACTCATTTATGATGCTATTGAACCCAAGGATTAAAGGGGGAATAAACCAAGTAGTCATAGTTTTTAGTTTTCATCATGTTTTAGGCTAGAATTCTAGAGAGAGAGGCTCTCTCCTCTCTCTAGATTTAGGATAGAAATTAGGGTAAAGTTAGGTTAATCACTCTCAAATTCATCTTTCAATTCTTGTTTTGATTTCAATTCTATTTACATTTTAGTGTTCTATTGTCTTTGTTCTTCTAGTTTCTCTTGTTAATCTCTTATTTTGTCCTCTTTTATGTTTATGAACAATTGTTGGATCTTAATTTTCTTTAATGTAAATTTATGTTTCCATGTCTCTTTTATGTTGATCTTGATTGTTATTATTGATTTCTTGTTCATGATAGTTATGGGTTCTTTTAATTCTTGCATTTTATGATGTTTACTTTTCTTGCACTAGGTGTTTGTTAAAATGCTTTCACTAGTTTTTGAGTAGTTTCTTCTACTCTTGGCCTAGGCTAAGGGAATTGAGTGACCTTGAGTCATTGGGTCTCAATGATTTGGCGATTTGAGAACCGTTTGTGATCAATTTGATACTCATTGACGCCAACCTACTACTAATCTAATTAGTAGGTAGGTTGGGGCTTATGGGTTGATGTGATCAAGCCTATTTGACGTACTTTAAGCTTAGGAGTAGATATTATGTACTTAAAGCTTTTCGGAAGTAGACTTAATAGGTTGGTCTCTCATAATTATCAATGTATGGTTTGTAGACAAGGATGGTAATCTCAATTACCTATGCCTAGCCAAGAGTACTTTTCTATTTCTTTTGTTAGTTCTCTTTACCCTTGGCCTAGGTGGAGTAATTAGTGACGCTTGAGTTATCTAATTCCTTTGATTGATTGAGAATTGGAAGTTGCTAATTGATTTGGATACCACTAACACTAGTCCTTCCCTTGGGAGTTGGCTAGGATTTGTGGAATCAAGTTAATTCATCCACTTGACTTTCCTCCTTGGTTAGAGGTTAACTAAGTGGTAGCAATAAACAATTTGTGGTCATAATAAAGGAGGATAACTAGGATAGGACTTCTAATTTTCATATCTTGCCAAGAGTTTTGTTAGTTGCTAGTTTATTTTCTTTGCCATTTACATTTCTTGTCCAAAATCTAAAAAACCCCAAAATATACTTCATAGCCAATAATTGAGCACTTCATTGCAATTTCTTGTGAGACGACCCGGAGTCCAAATACTCCGGTTAATTTTCATTAGGGTTTGTACTTGTGACAAAACCAAATTTAATTTGATGCGAGAGTTGCTTGTTGGTTTGGAGCTATGCTTACAACGAAGTAATTCCTTTCTTTAAGAAAAAATTCCTAACCAACGCAAGTCTGGCAATTAGGTAGCTGTGCCTGGTATTTTTCATCTGAGACGAGAGATCCGACAGTTGATTATCCGTACAGAAACTGTACTTGGACCATTTTCACTGAGAGGACAGATGGTAGCCATTGACAATGGTGATCCACCAACATACAACTTGCCATGGAAGGGAGCACGCATGATTGGATAAAGACAATAGGAAAGCAGAGGTTCAGATGCAACAAAGTATCTCCAAACGCTTATCTGAAAGTCCCACCAATGAATTACATAAGTATCTTTATTTTAATTTCTGTTTTATTTATCTTTCAATTTTCAAAACTCATAACCAATTGAATCCACCTGACTAAGATTTACAGGATGACTGGTGGACGAAATTGTGATTCATTCTCTTTGTATTTGCATGAGATTTATTTAATGGCTCTATCAAAAATGCCCCAAAGAGATCATGGTATGATGAATTGGGATCTTAATAATCCCGGGTAATGGCACATGTGATCGCAACTCCGTTCAACTTAACCAGCAAGTGTACTGGGTCATCCAAGTAATACCTTACGTGAGTAAGGGTCGATCCCACAGAGATTGTTGGTATGAAGCAAGCTATGGTCACCTTGCAAATCTCAGTTAGGCAGATTAAATGGTTTATGATAAGTTCAAAAATAAATAATAATCAGAAAATAAAATAGTAAATAGTTACTCATATAATTCCATGGTGGGAATTTCAGATAAGCATATGGAGATGCTGTGCTCCTCTCGAATCTTTACTTTCTTATTACATTCATCCAATCCTTCTTACTCCTTTCCATGGCAAGCTATATGTAGGGCGTCACCATCGTCAATGGCTACTTTTCATCCTCTCTGGAAAATGGTCCTATGCGCTGTCACTGCATGGCTAATCGTCTGGAGGCATCACCCTTGTCGATGGCTACATCCCATCCTCTTAGTGAAAATGGTGCAAATGCTCTGTCACAGCACGGCTAATCATCTGTCGGTTCTCAATCAGGTTGGAATAGAATCCCTTGATTCTTTTGCGTCTGTCACTAACGCCCAACATTCAGGAGTTTGAAGCTCGTCACAGTCATTCAATACCAGAATCCTACTCGGAATACCACAGACAAGGTTAGACTTTCCGGATTCCCGGAATCCTACTCGGAATACCACAGACAAGGTTAGACTTTCCGGATCCGCATGAATGCCACCATCTATCTAGCTTATACCACGAAGATTCTGTTGGGGAATCTAAGAGATATGTGCCTGGCCTAAAGTAGAACGGAAGTGGTTGTCAGTCACGCGCGTTCATTGGTGAGAATGATGATGAGTGTCACGGATCATCACATTCATCAAGTTGAAGTGCAACGTATATATTGGAATAAGAATAAAAGAGAATTGAATAGAAAATAATAGTAGTTGTATTGAAACTTGAGGTACAGCAGAGCTCCACACCCTTAATCTATGGTGTGTAGAAACTCCACCGTTGAAAATACATAAGTAAAAGGTTCAGGCATGGACGAATGGCCAGCCCCAAAACGTGATCAAAAGACCGAATGGTCAAAAGATAGATAATACACTAGTAAAAAGTCTTATTTATACTAAACTAGCTACTAGGGTTTACAGACGTAAGTAATTGATGCATAAATTCACTTCCGGGGCCCACTTGGTGTGTGTTTGGGCTGAGCTTGATCTATCCATGAGCTGAGGCTTCCTTTGGAGTTGAACGCCAAGTTATAGGGTGTTTTGGGCGTTCAACTCCGGGTGGTGACATGTTTCTGGCGTTTAACTCCAGACAACAGCATGTACTTGGTGTTGAGCGCCACTTTACGTCGTCAATTCCCGAATAAAGTATAGACTATTATATATTGCTGGAAAGCACTGGATGTCTACTTTCCAACGCTGTTAAGAGTGCGCTATTTGGAGTTCTGTAGCTCCAGAAAATCCATTTCGAGTGCAGGGAGGTCAGATTCCAACAGCATCAGCAGTCCTTTTGTCAGCCTTTTTCAGAGTTTTGCTCAAGTCCCTCAATTTCAGTCAGAAATTACCTGAAATTACAGAAAAACACACAAACTCATAGTAAAGTCCAGAAATGTGAATTTAACATAAAAACTGATGAAAACATCCCTAAAAGTAGCTTGAACTTACTAAAAACTACCTAAAAACAATGCCAAAAAGCGTATAAATTATCCGCTCATCACAA
This sequence comes from Arachis stenosperma, assembly GCF_014773155.1. Taxonomy (NCBI): domain Eukaryota; kingdom Viridiplantae; phylum Streptophyta; class Magnoliopsida; order Fabales; family Fabaceae; genus Arachis; species Arachis stenosperma. Next base: position 105,418,155 of record NC_080377.1, on the reverse strand, counting down.
CACCAAACTTAAATTGTTGCACGTCCCCAAGCAACTGAAAATCAATTAGGATAAAAAGAAGAGAATATACCATAAATTCCAGAATATCAATGAATATTAATTATAATTAGATGAGCGGGACTTGTAGCTTTTTGCTTCTGAACAGTTTTGGCATCTCACTTTTTCCTTTGAAGTTTAGAATGATTGGTTCTCTAGGAATTTAGAATTTCGGATAGTGTTATTGATTCTCCTAGTTAAGTATGTTGATTCTTGAACACAGCTACTTTTATGAGTCTTGGCCGTGGCCCTAAGCACTTTGTTTTCCAGTATTACCACCAGATACATAAATGCCACAGACACATAACTGGGTGAACCTTTTCAGATTGTGACTTAGCTTTGCTAAAGTCCCCAGTTAGAGGTGTCCAGAGCTCTTAAACACACTCTTTTTGCTTTGGATCACGACTTTAACCACTCAGTCTCAAGCTTTTCACTTGGACCTGCATGCCACAAGGACATGGTTAGGGACAGCTTGATTTAGCCGCTTAGGCCTGGATTTTATTTCCTTGGGCCCTCCTATCAATTGATGCTCAAAGCCTTGGATCCTTTTTACCATTGCCTTTTGGTTTTAAGGGCTATTGGCTTTTTCTGCTTGCTTTTTTCTTTCTTTCTTTCTATTTTTTTTGCCAATTATTTTTTTTCTTTTTCAAGCTTTTGCTTTTTCACTGCTTTTTCTTGCTTCAAGAATCAATTCCATGATTTTTCAGATTATCAATAACATTTCTCTTTATTCATCATTCTTTTAAGAGCCAACAGTTTTAACATTGATAAACAACAAGATCAAAAATATGCACTGTTCAAGCATTCATTCAGAAAACAAAAAGTATTGTCACAACATCAATATAATTAAACTAATTTCAAGGATAAATTCGAAATTCATGTACTTCTTGTTCTTTTGAATTAAAACATTTTTCATTTAAGAGAGGTGAAGGATTAATGGAATTATTCATAACTTTAAGACATAGTTACTAAACACTAATGATCATGAAGTAGAGACACAAAACACAACATAAAAACCGAAAAGCAGAAAGAAATAAGAACAAGGAATGAATCCACCTTAGTGGCATCTTCTTCTTGAAGGACCAACAATGTCCTTAAGCTCTTCTATGTCCCTTCCTTGCATTTGTTGCTCCTCCCTCATTGCTCTTTGATCTTCTCTTATTTCATGGAGAATGATGGAGTGCTCATGATGTTCCACCCTTAATTGTTCCACATTGTAGCTCAAATCTTCTAAGGAAGTGTTGAGTTATTCCCAATAGTTGTTGGGAGGAAAGTGCATCCCTTGAGGCATCTCAGGGATTTCTTGATGATGAGCTTCCTCATGCATCTCTTGAGATCCGTGGAGGGTCTCTCTTGCTTGCTCCATCCTCTTCTTGGTGATGGGCTTATCCTTTTCAATGGAGATGTCTCCTTCTATGATAACTCCAGCTGAGTAACATAGATGGCAAATAAGGTGAGGAAAAGCTAGCCTTGCCATGGTGGAGGGCTTTTCGGCTATTTTGTAGATTTCATTGGAGATGACTTCATGAACTTCTACTTCCTCTCCAATCATGATGCTATGAATCATGATGGCCCGATCCACAGTAACTTCAGATTGGTTGCTAGTGGGAATGATGGAGCGTTGAATGAACTCCAACCATCCTCTAGCCACAGGCTTGAGGTCCAGTCTTCTTAGTTGAACTGGCTTGCCTTTAGAGTCTCTTTTCCATTGAGCTCCTTCCACACATATGTCCATGAGGACTTGGTCCAACCTTTGATTAAAGTTGACCCTTCTAGTGTAGGGGCGTACATCTCCTTGCATCATGGGCAAGTGGAACGCCAACCTCACATTTTCCGGACTAAAATCTAAGTATTTCCCCCGAACCATTGTGAGATAATTCTTTAGACTCGGGTTCATACTTTGATCATGGTTCCTAGTGATCCATGCATTGGCATAGAACTCTTGAACCATTAAGATTCTGACTTGTTGCATGGAGTTGGTTAGGACTTCCTAACCTCTCCTTCGGATCTCATGTCGGATCTCCGGATACTCATTTTTCTTGAGCTTGAAAGGGACCTCAGGGATCACCTTCTTCTTTGCCACAACATCATAGAAGTGGTCTTGATGGCTTTTGAAGATGAATCTTTCCATCTCCCATGACTTGAAGGTGGAAGCTTTTGTCTTCCCTTTTCCTTTTCTAGAGGATTCTCCGGCCTTAGGTGCCATTGATGGTAATGGAAAAACAAAAAGCTTATGCTTTTACCACACCAAACTTAAAATATTGCTCACCCTCGAGCAAGAGAAGAAAGAAGAGAAGAAGAAGAAGAAGAAAATATGGAGGAGAAGGGGGAGTGTAGGTTTCGACCAAGGTATAGAAGAGGGGGTTGTGTTGTGTGAAAATGAAGTGGAATGGAGGGGTTTATATAGGAAAAGGGGAGAGGGTAGGTTCGGCCATTTTAGGGTGGGTTTGGGTGGGATAGTGTTTTTAAATTTTGAAGGTAGGTGAGGTTTATAGGGAAGAGTGGATGGATGTGAGTGGTGAAGAGATGATGGGGAAGAGAGATTGAGGTGATTGGTGAAGGGTTTTGGGAAAGAGTGTTTATTGGGAGGAGAGATTCAGAGATTGAAGTTATTGGGAAGTGTGACATGGAGAAGAGTGTTATAGGATTAGGAGGTAAGGTGGGAATATGTTAGGTGGGGATCCTGTGGGGTCCACAGATCCTGAGGTGATCCTGTGGGGTCCACAGATCCTGAGGTGTCAAGGAATTACATCCCTGCACTAAATAGGCATGTAAAATGCCTTTGCATACCATTCTGGCATTTAAACGCCGAGGTGATGCACGTTCTGGGCGTTCAACGCCCATGTGAAGCATGTTCTGGGCGTTCAACGCCCATGTGTAGCATGTTTCTGGCGTTGAACACCAGTTCCATGCTTGTTACTGGCGTTCAGCACCAGCTTTTCTCAAGGCACATTCCTGGCGTTCAAATGCCAGAATGTTGCTTGTTTTTGGCGTTCAGCGCCAGATTCATGCTCTGTTCTGGCGTTGAACGCCAGCCAGATGCTCCTTACTGGCGTTGAACGCCAGTCTGTCCTTCCTCCAGGGTGTGATTTTTCTTCTGCTGTTTTTGATTCTGTTTTTAATTTTTATATTTTTTTTCGTGACTCCACATGATCATGTAACTAATAAAACACAAAATAACAATAAAATAAAAATTAGATAAATAAAATTGGGTTGCCTCCCAACAAGCGCTTCTTTAATGTCAATAGCTTGACAGTGGGCTCTCACGGAGCCACAAGGTGATCAGGTCAATGTTGTATAGTCCCAACACCAAACTTAGAGTTTGGATATGGGGTCTTAACACCAAACTTAGTGTTTGGTTGTGGCCTCCCAACACCAAACTTAGAGTTTGACTGTGGGGGCTCTTCTTGACTCTGAACTGAGAGAAGCTCTTCATGCTTACTTTCTTTTGTCACAGAGGGATGGTCATGTGCCTTAAACACAAGGTAGTCCCCATTCAATTGAAGGACTAATTCACCTCTGTTGACATATATCACAGCTCCTGCTGTAGCTAGGAAAGGTCTTCCAAGGATGATGCATTCATCCTCTTCCTTCCTAGTGTCTAAGATTATGAAATCAGCAGGGATGTAAAGGCCTTCAACCTTTACTAACACGTCCTCTACTATTCCATAAGCTTGTCTCAATGACTTGTCTGCCAATTGTAATGAGAACAAGGCAGGTTGTACCTCAATGATCCCCAGTTTCTCCATTACAGAGAGTGGCATAAGATTTATCCCTGACCCCAGATCACATAGAGCTTTTTCAAAGGTCATGGTGCCTATGGTACAAGGTATTAAGAACTTGCCAAGATCTTGTCCTTTTGAGGTAAAATTTTCTGAATCCAGGTGTCTAGTTCACCAATGAGCAATGGAGGTTCACTTTTCCAAGTCTTATTACCAAATAACTTGGCATTCAGCTTCATAATAGCTCCTAAATATTGAGCAACTTGCTCTCCAGTCACATCTTCATCCTCTTCAGAGGAAGAATAGTCTTCAGAGCTCATGAATGGCAGAAGGATATTTAATGGAATCTCTATGGTCTCTATATGAGCCTCAGATTCCTTTGGATCCTTAATAGGAAACTCCCTCTTGCTTGAGAGACGTCCCAGGAGGTCCTCCTCACTAGGATTTTTGTCCTTTTCCTCCCTTGTGCATTCGGCCATATTGATCACATCAATGGCCTTGCACTCTCCTTTTGGATTCTCTTCTGTATTGCTTGGGGGAATACTGGGAGGAGTTTCAATGATTTTCTTACTCAGCTGGCCCACTTGTGCCTCCAGATTTCTGATGGAGGATCTTGTTTCACTCATGAAACTGAAAGTGGCTTTTGACAGATCAGAGACTAGATTGGCTAAATTAGAAGTGCTTTGTTCAGAATTCTCTGTCTGTTGCTAAGAAGATGATGGAAAAGGCTTGCTATTGCTCAGCCTATTGCGTCCACCATTGTTAAAGCCTTGTTGAGGCTTTTGTTGATCCTTCCATGAGAAATTTGGATGATTTCTCCATGATAAATTGTAGGTGTTTCCATAAGGTTTACCCATGTAATTTACCTCTGCTATTGCAGGGTTCTCAGGATCATAAGCTTCTTCAGAAGCTGCCTCTTTAGTACTGTTGGATGCATTTTGCCATCCATTCAAACTTTGAGAGATCATGTTGACTTGCTGAGTCAACACTTTGTTCTGAGCCAATATGGCATTCAGAGCATCAATTTCAAGAACTCCCTTCCTTTGAGGCGTCCCATTATTCACGGAATTTCTCTCAGAAGAGTACATGAATTGATTATTTGCAACCATGTCAATAAGCTCTTGAGCTTTTGCAGGTGTTTTCTTTAGGTGAATGGATCCACCTGCAGAATGGTCCAATGACATTTTCGAAAATTCAGATAGACTATAATAGAATATATCTAATATGGTCCATTCTGAAAACATGTCAGACGGACACTTTTTGGTCATCTGCTTGTATCTTTCCCAAGCTTCATAGAGGGATTCACCATCTTTTTGCTTGAAGGTCTGAACATCCACTCTAAGCTTGCTCAGCTTTTGAGGAGGAAAGAATTTATCCAAGAAGGTCGTGACCAGCTTATCCCAGGAGTCCAGGCTATCCTTAGGTTGTGAATCCAACCATATTCTAGCTCTGTCTCTTTACAGCAAAAGAGAAAAGCATGAGCCTGTAGACTTCAGGATCTACTCCATTCGTCTTAACAGTCTCACAAATCTGCAAGAACTCAGTTAAAAACTGGTAAGGATCTTCAGATGGAAGTCCATAAAACTTGCAGTTCTGTTGTATTAAAGCAACTAGCTGAGGTTTCAGCTCAAAGTTGTTTGTTCCTATGGCAGGAATGGAGATGCTTCTTCCATCAAATTTGGATGTGGGCTTAGTAAAATCACCAAGCATCCTCCTTGCATTATCATTATTATTTTTGGCTGCCATCTCCTTCTCTTGTTCTAATATTTCTGAAAGGTTACCTTTAGATTGTTGTAATTTAGCTTCTCTTAGTTTCCTCTTCAGAGTCCTTTCAAGTTCGGGATCAGCTTCAACAAGAGCGCTTTTGTCCTTGTTCCTGCTCATATGAAAGAGAAGAAAACAAGAAAAGAAGAGGAATCCTCTATGTCACAGTATAGAGATTCCTTTATGTTAGTAGAAGAAGAAAGGGGGGAAGAGTAAAGAAGAATGGGTTCGGATTTTTAGATGAAGAGAGGTGAAGAGAAGTGTTAGTAAATAAATAATTAAATAGAATAAGAAAAGAGAGGGAGAATTTCGAAAATAATTTTGAAAAAGAGGTTAGTATTTTCGAAAATTATTGATAAGATAAGATTAAAATTAAAATTTAAAACAAAAAGAGTTTTTTTTTTTGAAAAAGAGATGAGATATTTTCGAAAATTAGAGAGGGAAAAGTAGTTAGGTGGTTTTGAAAAAGATAAGAAACAAACAAAAAGTTAATTAGTTAGTTGAAAAAGATATTAAAATCAAATTTGAAAAGATAAGAAGATAAGTTAGATAAGATATTTTGAAATCAAATTTTGAAAAAGATAAAATTTTGAAAAAGATAAGATAAAAAAAAGATAAGATTTTTAGGAAAAAGATATTTTGACAAAGATTTAAATTTTTAAAATTAAAATTAATTACTTAACTAACAAGAAACTAAAAGATAAGATTCTAGAATTTAAAGATTGATCCTTTCTTAACAAGAAAGTAACAAACTTCAAATTTTTGAATCAATCACATTAATTGTTAGTGTAATTTCGAAAATATGATATAAAATTAAGAAAAAGATTTTAAAAATAATTTTTAAAAAGATATTTTTGAAATTTTTGAAAAAGAGGAAAAATTAGAAGAGATATGATTTTTGAAAAAGATTTTGAAAAGATAAGATTTTTAAAATTTTTGAAAATTTGACTTGACTTGAAAGAAACAACTAATTTGAAAATTTTTGACTAAGTCAACTCAAAATTTCGAAAATTTGGAGAGAAAAAAGGAAAAGATAATTTTTTTTATTTTTGAATATTTTAATTATGAGAGAGAAAAACACAAAAATGACCCAAAACATAAAAATTTTGGATCAAAACACATGATGCATGCAAGAACACTATGAATGTCAAGATGAACACCAAGAACACTTTGAAGATCATGATGAACATCAAGAACATATTTTTGAAAAATTTTAATGCAAAGAAAACATGCAAGACACCAAATTTAGAAATTTTTAATGCATGGACTCTACCAAACAAAAAATGCATATGAAAAACAACAAACAACACAAAACAAGGAATCATCAAGATCAAACAAGAAGACTTGTCAAGAACAACTTGAAGATCATGAAGAACACTATGAATGTATGGAATTTTCGAAAAATGCAAGAAAAAGTTTTAAAACATGCAATTGACACCAAACTTAAAAATTGACTTAAGACTCAAACAAGGAACATAAAATATTTTCAAAAACTTGGTTTTTATGATTATCTAATTTTTTTTTTGAATTTTTAATATTATTTTCGAAAATAATTTTCAAAAAAACGAAAAAGAAAAGAAAAATTTTGAAAAATTTTGAAAAGAAAATTACCTAATCTGAGCAACAAGATGAACCGTCAATTGTCCATAGTCGAACAATCCCCGGCAACGGCGCCAAAAACTTGGTGGACGAAATTGTGATTCATTCTCTTTGTATTTGCATGAGATTTATTTAATGGCTCTATCAAAAGTACCCCAAAGAGATCATGGTATGATGAATTGGGATCTTAATAATCACGGGTAATGGCACGTGTGATCACAACTCCGTTCAACTTAACCAGCAAGTGTACTGGGTCATCCAAGTAATACCTTACGTGAGTAAGGGTCGATCCCACAGAGATTGTTGGTATGAAGCAAGCTATGGTCACCTTGCAAATCTCAGTTAGGCAGATTAAATGGTTTATGATAAGTTCAAAAATAAATAATAACCAGAAAATAAAATAGTAAATAGTTACTCATATAATTCCATGGTGGGAATTTCAGATAAGCATATGGAGATGCTGTGCTCCTCTCGAATCTCTACTTTCTTATTACATTCATCCAATCCTTCTTACTCCTTTCCATGGCAAGCTGTATGTAGGGCGTCACCGTTGTCAATGGCTACTTTTCATCCTCTCTGGAAAATGGTCCTATGCGCTGTCATTGCATGGCTAATCGTCTGGAGGCATCACCCTTGTCGATGGCTACATCCCATCCTCTCAGTGAAAATGGTCCAAATGCTCTGTCACAGCACGGCTAATCATCTGTCGGTTCTCAATCAGGTTGGAATAGAATCCCTTGATTCTTTTGCGTCTGTCACTAACGCCCAGCCTTCAGGAGTTTGAAGCTCGTCACAGTCATTCAATACCAGAATCCTACTCGGAATACCACAGACAAGGTTAGACTTTTTGGATTTCCGGAATCCTACTCGGAATACCACAGACAAGGTTAGACTTTTCGGATCCCCATGAATGCCGCCATCTATCTAGCTTATACCACGAAGATTCTGTTGGGGAATCTAAGAGATATGCGCCCGGCCTAAAGTAGAACGGAAGTGGTTGTCAGTCACGCGCGTTCATAGGTGAGAATGATGATGAGTGTCACGGATCATCACATTCATCAAGTTGAAGTGCAACGTATATCTTGGAATAAGAATAAAAGAGAATTGAATAGAAAATAATAGTAGTTGTATTGAAACTTGAGGTACAGCAGAGCTCCACACCCTTAATCTATGGTGTGTAGAAACTCCACCGTTGAAAATACATAAGTGAAAAGTTCAGGCATGGCCGAATGGCCAGCCCCAAAACGTGATCAAAAGACCGAATGGTCAAAAGATAGATAATACACTAGTAAAAAGTCTTATTTATACTAAACTAGCTACTAGGGTTTACAGAGGTAAGTAATTGATGCATAAATTCACTTCCGGGGCCCACTTGGTGTGTGTTTGGGCTGAGCTTGATCTATCCACGAGCTGAGGCTTCCTTTGGAGTTGAACGCCAAGTTATAGCGTGTTTTGGGCGTTCAACTCCGGGTCGTGACGTGTTTCTGGCGTTTAACTCCAGATAGCAGCATGTACTTGGCGTTGAGCGCCACTTTACGTCATCAATTCCCGAATAAAGTATGAACTATTATATATTGCTCGAAAGCTCTGGATGTCTACTTTCCAACGCCATTAAGAGCGCGCTATTCGGAGTTCTTTAGCTCCAGAAAATCCATTTCGACTGCAGGGAGGTCAGATTCCAACAGCATCAGCAGTCCTTTTGTCAGCCTTTTTCAGAGTTTTGCTCAAGTCCCTCAATTTCAGCCAAAAATTACCTGAAATTACAGAAAAATACACAAACTCATAGTAAAGTCCAAAAATGTGAATTTAACATAAAAACTAATGAAAACATCCCTAAAAGTAGCTTGAACTTAATAAAAACTACCTAAAAACAATGCTAAAAAGCATATAAATTATCCGCTCATCAATGACCATAGCTTGCTTCAAGCCGACAATCTCTGTGGGATCGACCCTTACTCACGCAAGGTTTTATTACTTGGACGACCCAGTGCACTTGCTGGTTAATTGTACCGGAGTTGTGAAAAGTGTTATCACAATTCCCTGCACCAACGGACCTATGTGCAGACACACAAACTCTTTTTAGTGCGTAAATTTGAAAAAGAGCCCTAACGGTAGGCACGCCATTCCCCTCTTCTCCTATCTCTTTGCCAACACAGCACCACCCAACCCACAACATTCCTTTCCCTTTTTTGCTTTCGGCGATGCCATTGCCGCCGCGCACCACCAACGCCGCCACTCTCTCTCTTTCTTCTTCTTTTTCTCTCTCTTTTTTTTCCCTTCCACCATCAACCTCAAACTCTTCTTTTATACACCAACACCAAGCTCATGTTTCTCTCCTCTGGAAACACCACATTGCTGCCGTGACTAAGGCAGTGGCAACCTCATAGTGCCACTACAACCTCTCCCTCCATTCTTCATCTCATTTTGCTCAGGTTCCTCCATATTTACCCTGTTTCTATTTCTTTTACATAGTAGTTTTTGTTACATATTGTTTTTAAGTTTTAATAATTATATTAGATTTATATTAGTTGTTTGAATATTGTTTGGTTTGCAAGTATGTGTTGCTGTTGATTGGGTTGATTATTGCTAAAGAATAGCTTGAATTTGTTAACTTTGTACACTGCACACCAACTGTTCAATTAAATGCCTGAGTAAAATATGAGTTTAATTCATGTGTTGTATGTACCATATGCAATAAATGACATTATTGTTTGGTAAATTATTCATGAATTGTGCACTTTTGGATGATATTGATGCTATTTAAGATTGATATTCTTCAATGCACTTATTCATTTCTTTGATTTGCTTGCACATAATTAGTTTGAGCATTCACATTTTATGACATATTGGGTGACTTTTTTTTAGTAAATGCATTGAAGTTAGTGAATTGAGTTTGATTACTTATTCATCACAGTTTTGAAATTAACTTAGTTACATAACATGGTACTTGTTCATGAGTGTTTTGAGTCGTTTAAGTTGGCTTGACTTGATTCTCATCAAGCTTGTCCTTCTTCGCAACAAGTACTTCGTTCTTGTGATTATTTCATTATTTTGGGATGAATAAGTAGTTTAGACACTAGTGGATTGGATATTATTTCCTGTGTGAATCAATATCAACTTGAACTTTTTTGTATTTGCATAATATCAATGTCCATTCTTTCAAAATTCAACTCACTTGTGTTGTGTTTGCCTAAGCTTACTTGTTGATTTGATCTCTGTTCATTCTATAGCTTGTATCTTAGGCCACTTAATTGAGGAACTCATGCTTAATTTTTGATTGTGTGGTTTGCCACTTTATTCGGCCAATGTGTGTGTTCTAACCGCGTGCAATTTAGAATGCACACATTGTCTTTTGTTATATCACACTCATATGAATTCTTCCTCAATTCAGTGTTTATTTGTTTTTTATTACATCCTTGTTTACATTGTTATTTGCTTCCTCTTCTATCTTCTTTGCGCCAGTTGCCTTATATTTCTAAAGTTTATCCTTTTACTCTTTTCTGGATGCGCTACAAAGGAAAGGAGCCAGCTAGATTTTCATCTGCTCTATAGCCATTCCATCTAGTCCTTTCTTTCATCGGAGCAGTGAACCAGGTACCTTTGCTAATGAAAAGGTTGAACTTCAACAACGGCGCCTTGAGAAAAGAGCTATTTATGGGGAGCGGAAATTGAATATACCATAGAAGTTGCCAGTGGCTATCCATGACCGTATAGCCTTCTTCCAGTGGGAGTTTCTAGAGTTTGATTCGGTAGAGATCAATGAATCAATTGTGAAGAAATTCTATGAGAACCTCCAAAGTTAGGGAGCAAAAACGGTATTCTTTTGAGGAAAGCAAGTGGATACTTTCACTACAGTACTCGAAGCTCTCTTGCAACATTGATAAAGAGGAATTTGTCGTGTCAATGTAGAATTTTGTTAATTGAAATCTCGTTGTAAGCATAGATCAAAATCAACAAACAATCCTCCCAATTAAAATTTGGTTGTCACAAGTACCCCAATGAAAATTAACCAAATTATTTAAACCTCGGGTCGTCTCATAAGGAAATGAAATGAAGTGGTCAATTATTGCCTATGGAGGAATAAAGGGGTTTGATTTATAAAAGGGCAAGAAAATAAATGACAAGAAAAGTAAATCAAGTAACTAAATAAAGCAAGTAATAAAGAGAGACATTCATGGCAAAGATTGAGAACTTAGGCTTTCTATCTTAGTCACTAATACAATAATTAACAAGAATTTATCTTATTTCGTCATCCCCAACGATGGAAGAAGGTATAATATTATCTTCACACTCGGAGAAAGTCAAATAAGACTGGCTAATCTCAATCCAAAAGTCCTAATCAACTTACTAATTAAATTAGCAAAAGATTAGCATCAATGGAAACAATACTAACTCACAACTCTAGATCACCAACATGAGTTGGATCTTAATGACTCAAGATTACCTAATTACTCTTTCCAAGGCAAGAATGCTCAAAATCTACTCTAACATCCTACCAATTATTTTGTCAAACACTTGGAAGGCATAAAAGGAAAGCATAATAAATGTGCAAGAATAATAAAAGCTAATAACTACCAATTGCAAGAAGAGTAAAATTCACAGCTCAAATCAACAATGAAGGAACATCAAACATCAAATTTCATTAAAGGAATCCAAATTCAACATGAGTGGATGAACATAAAAGAGGCATAAAAGTAAAATTAACACTACAAACTATGAGAAGGAAGGAGTATAAGCAAGACATTGTAAAGGAAACAAGAAGAAATGAAGAAGTTGGACCTAGATCTAAGATGCAAAATAGCCTAGGAACCCTAACTCTAGAGAGAAGAGTGGGCTTCTCTCTCTAGAAAACTAACCTACATGATGGTATCCTACAATTAATTGCTCCTCCCTTTGCCCAAGCTTGAATTCTGCATGAAATACTCTAAGAAACGAGTTGGATTTGGGCCTGGGTAGTGATGCCAGGGCATCCTGGCTAGTTTTACTAGCCATTTTTTGTATGCTTTAGGTTGGTTTCATGCATTTTCTTAGGCAATAAGCAAGTATTTGGATGAGAATTATATGCATGCCTTGATTCAATCAAACATTGTTAAATATGTGCATTTTCATGAGATTTATGCAAGAATTGTTTGATGTTATGAATGATGCAAAAATCTTGTGATTTAGCAAGACTTTGATGCATGTGTTTGGTTGATGATAGGTGAAGCAAAGAGCCTTGGAGCAAGAAGGAAGTCACCAAGGGCGTTGCCAACTCTAGAAGGGCGTTGCCAACGCCAATGTGTGAAGCAATGAAGTGAGGAAGCCCTGGATGATAAGAGGCAGAGTGCACGTTGCCAACTTGGGGAAGGAAGGCGTGTTTGCCTCTAACGCCAGCAAGCTTGGCAGCCTTGGAAGGCATAGCACGTTGCCAACTTAGCTTTCCATTGGCGTGTTCATTGGCAACGCAGCAAACTTGGAACTATTCCAAAGCCTCGAGCACGTTGCCAGCCTAGAGATGAGGGGCGTGTTTGAGGACAACGCAGGCAAACAACACTGAATAGAAGACTTGGCCCAGGAAAGGGAGATGCACGTTGCCAACGCCAAGTTCTGAAGGCGTGTTCCTTGGCAACGCATCATACAAGCAAGCTAGGCAACCTTGGGAATGAAGAGCACGTTGCTAACTTGGGAATGCAGTGGCGTGCTCATCAACAACGCAGCAATGCTTGGAGCTAGGAAGCATAAGTTAGCACGTTGGCAACTTGAAAGAACAAAGGAGTGTTTGCCAAAAACGCTGGTGAGCTGGACAGCCTGACCTTACCTCCTTCAATGGAGTATATCTTGAGCTACAAAACTCCAAATGAGGTGATTCCAACGGCATTTGAAAGTAGACATCCAGAGCTTTCCAACCATATATCATAGTATGGGATTGACATTAATTTGAAGCTTCAAAAGCTGGCTTCATTTAGAGCTTCAGAATCTGAGCACGTTGGCAACGCTGGAAACAAGGGCGTTTTCACCAAAAACGTGTGCGATTTTGGCAGCCTGACCCTGTCTTCTTCAATGGAGCATAACTTGAGTTATAGAGATCCAAATTGAGTGCTTCCAGTTGCGTTGGAAAGCTGACATTCAGAGCGTTCCAACCATATATAATAGTCTATAGTGGAGCATGAAATGGAAGCTCGAATCAGAGTCATCTTTAGGCCCCAAAAACAAGGAAATGAGGTTGAAATTCAAGGCAGCATGGATGAGCCAAGAGAGGAGAGTCGAACACGTTGCCAGGGCCAAAATGAACTGGCGTGTTCCTTGGCAACTCCAGCAACAACGCCCAGGCCAAGAAATTTGGGCTAGGGGCGTTGTTGAGCACGTTATTGGTGGCGTGTTTGACAAAAACGCCCAACCAGGGCAGCCTGACCTTGCCCTCTTCAATGGAGCATAACTTGAGCTAGGAAAGTCCAAATGAGGTGATTCTAGTGGCATTGGAAAGAAGACACTCTAAGCTTTTCAATGATGTATGATAGTCCATATTGAAGCAGAGGATTGACACTCAAATTCTGGGCAACATTAAGCATGAAAGTTGAGCCAAAAAAGAAGAAAAGCCAAGTTGTTAGCAACAACTTGGGCTAACAACGCCCAGCACAAAACTCCCAGCCCAGGAAATCCATGAGCACGTTGCCAACGTGCGTTTACATAGGCGTGTTGGCCAAAAACGTGCTCCATTGGGCTAGGATTGCCAAGACATGCGCACAAGTTCTCTGTTTTTAACTTGGTGCTACAATTTCATTTAGAAGCTAGCTAATCCAACCTCAAGCAAGCAAAGCCCATAAATCTCAACCAATCAAGGCCACAAGAATCATCTAGAATAGTTGATTTTCATTTAATTGTAATTTGCTTTTAATTTCATTTCAATTTGTAATTTAGAAAAGCCTATATAAAGGCCATAGTCTCATAGCATTAGGAGGTTGGATTGGAGGGGGACGGAGGAGACCAATTTGAAATTCTGTGAATTGGCACACTCCAAGGAGAGTGGGTCTTCGGACCCCTCCCCTTCATACACTCTTCTTCACTTCCCCTTCTCTTCTTCCTTAGTAGTAGTGTAGTTTAATTTGTAGTTTTCATTTATGAATTCTTGAATTCTCAATTTCTGTTTTGAAGTCTCACTCTTTATTTTCATGCACTTTAGTTTCATGCAATTTAGTTTTCAATTGGAGCTATGATTCACTAAACCCCACTTTCATTAGGGGGAAGAGCTCTGCTTGTTTGAGTGCATTGATGAACTCCTCTTTTCCTCCTCAATTCATGTGGTTAATCCAAAGAGGAAACTCTTGTTCTTCAAAGATTCAACCACCATCGAGAGAGGGGTTAATCTATGTGAATTGTGTGGTGAATTTGAGGAATGAGCCACATAATTCAGTTTAGAGTTCATCCTTTCATGGTTTCCTTAATCAATACACCTTGGTTAGTATGTGAGATGTAACTTTCCTTGGTTGAGATTATGGGAGTTGTGTGGCTGGATTAGAATTGAGCTTCATCTCTTCTCATGAACAATTAGATCACGAGAGTGGCAATTGGTTATGTTGAGAGAAATTGAATCACCAAGAGATTGGGATTCAATTACCCACTTGCCATGGATCTATACCCATGATTGAGAAAGACTTGACTAACATCAATTCAGGAAAACTTGCATCTCTGATCCCTAATGATCCTCTCCATCATTAATTCTTATTTCTTTTGCTTCTAGTTGTTTGACTACCCATAACCCAATTCCCTTCTACATTCTGTCAATTTATTATTCTTGTCATCTACATTTTGTTCCTTTATTTCTTGCTATTTACTCTTATGTTCTTTAAATTTCTGCAACCTTTAATTCCTTGCAATTTATCTTTGATGTCATTTAAGTTTCTTGCACTTTAAGTTTCCGTCATTTACTTTCATTTTATTTCTCTCTTCTAGTTCTTTAAATTCTTTGCCATTTAAATTCCTGCAATTATGTTCAAAAGTCACAATGCTCATAAAATCAAAACCATGTTTGTTTGACTAAATTTACCATTTAACTAAAGTTGCTTAATCTACCAATCCTCGTGGGATCGACCTCACTCTAAGTGAGTTTTACTACTTGATACGACCCGGTATACTTGCCGGTTGTACGTGAAATCTAATTTTTACGTATCAAGTTTTTGGCGCCGTTGCCGGGGATTGGAAAAGATTGACAATGATTAAGTGAATGGTAGTTTAGATTAAGCATTTTTTTTCTTTGTACAGTTCTTTTAATTTTTTTGTTTTCTTTTTGGACATTAAGGTGTTTGTGTTATTGCCTCACTAAGAAATTCTCATCTGAGACATGTATTTCAATTGCTTTGTGATTGTGTTCTACAAAACTTAAATGGAGTTTATCTCATCTTTTGATCAAACAAACTTTCTGGGATATCATCCACCACCACCAATCTCTAATGGTGGCTGGAAATATCACCAAGAAAATACAAATTCTGAGCACTCCAATTCATGGATACTTGCTTCAGAGACACAAGATGAGCAAGAGAATCATATGGGATATTTCTCACCACCACAAAATGATTCAAGTCATTATTCTAATGGTGGCTGGGAGTATCGCCAAGAACTTGCAAATTATGAGCACTCCAATCCATGGAGATTTGCTCCAGAGCAACAAATTGATCAAGCTAATCACATGAGATGTTGTCCAGAACCACAAAATGATTTATGTCATTACCCTCATGGTGTTTGGGCATATCAACAAAAGTGTGAACAATTAAGAGAAATGAATTTCCTCCCAGAGCCACAAAGTGAACCATGCTGTTATAACATTGACACAAACTATGGCTGGGAAGGAAATTTTAATTCTCCAAATGCTATTCATCAAGAGACATCATCTCTTGATTATGATTGCAACAAATTCATGCAAGATTCCTCCCAAGGACTACAAGATTGTCCATACTATGATGATTTCAACAATTCTTCAAGTTGTGCCTGGGAGGAGCAAAACCAGAAAGCATTTGAGAGCCCATATTCCACTTATCAAGAGCCATCACCTCTTAATTATCCAACTTCACCTCCAAATTTTTCATATCAAAATTCTTCACCACTTGAGTTTGCCTCAACACAAAATTCCTTCCAAAATTCATATAATTCAATTCATCATCCACAAAATTCATTCACCCAACCACAAAACTTATTCCACAATTCACAAGATTCATTTCATACCACTCAAAACAACCTCACCACAACACATCCATATCCACAAAACTTCTCTCAACCTTCATCTCTTAAGCTAGTAGCTGAGGACCTCCTTCAAAAGTCCAGAGAACTCTTGGAAAGACAAGAACAATGTTGGAAGGAACGAGAGAGCCTTTTTGAGAAGATAGATGGGCACTTAGAGCAAATAAGGAAACACTTCGGGTTGCCAAGCAGTAAGGATGAAGACCAATTTGTGGGTGAGGAAGTGGAAAAAGAAGAACAAAAGGTCCATGTGTCAAGTGAAATTTCAATGAAGAATGAGGTGGTTGAGAATGAAATTGAACTTGAGGTGATAAAGGAACATGAACATTCACAACCCTCACAAACTTCCCTTGAATCTGTGATCGAAAAATATGAAGAGGAGATGAAGAAATCTTGGGAAGAACAACAAACCTCTTCCATAAAAGAGCTATTAAAGCAAATGTTGAGTGTAAAAGAGGAAGTGGAAGAGCAAGAACGTGAGGAAGACACTCAAGAGAAATCACACTCAACTGAAACAGAGAAGTGCAAAAAGGAAGGGCTCATAAGACCACCAATTCAAGAGGCTTTTGATGAAAAGAAGATTCCAACAATCACACAACCACCAAGACTTGGATTCAAGGAAGTGAAGGCAATTAACAAAAGCACCAAGAAGAGGATTGTGACCAAGCTACCAAGGACAATATTCATGAAGAAAAAAGGGTCAACCACAAGCAATCCTCCCCCCGATCCAGCAAGCAAGCTCAATCAAGCCATTAACAAAAGAAAGCTTGTTGAGGAGAGGCCAAGACAGGGGACACTAGCTGAATCTTCTTCCCCCTTAAGGTCATTCCTATTAACAAACTGGAAGAAGATGAAGAAAGTGAACAACATGTCAACCATAGGTATAATTTCTCTTCTCTGCTTTGTTTTCATTCTTTGTTTTATTTAAATTCAATAAATTGGCATATGGTTACATTTTAAGTTTGGTGTGCCTTGCAACAAATTATTTTCAATCTTTTTGGATGATTGCATCAAATCAAAAATGAAAGTGACACACCAAGATTCTAAGTTTGGTGTGCCATTTATTTTCTATGCAATTTATTCAAGCAACACTACTTGTCTGCATAATCATAATGCCTCTGCAGTTTTAGTTTTCTCTTTTGATTTGACACTTTTGCATTCTACTTGCTTTAGTTATTTTTCTATCTTTAAATGCTTTCATTTAGTTTTCTTATTAACTGTTTTTGTTAATACATTACCAAGAGATCCGTATTCATGACAGATTTTTAGCTTGGTGATTGTATTTAACATACAACAATTTCATTTGCTTAGTTTTAATTCAAATAAATTGACATATGATTGCATTCTAAGTTTGGTGTTGCTATGCAACAAAATTTGTTTCCAATCTTTACTGGATACTTGCATTAATTCCAAGTGAAAGTGTCACACTAAGTTTGGTGTGCCACTTATCTTTTATGCAATGTATTGTGCTCACCTTCTTAAGTTTGCAATCAAAATGTCTCTGTCTCTTGTGCCTTAATTGTTATCTTTAATTTTGCTTACTTGAAACACATGTGCTACTAATGTTTCATTGTGTAAGACATTCATGATCTATCTTAGTCCCATAGCCATGGTTCTAATTGTTGCTTGAGGACAAGCAATCATTCTAAGTTTGGTGTGGGAAGGGAAAGAAAAGGAGGAAAAGGACAACAATAGAGAAGATAAATTACAAGGTTGTAAAGTTTTTTTTCCTCTCATTTGTTTCCAGCACTTTAAATTGCATGATTGTCTTATTACCTTCTTTATATGCATGTGTGGTATGAATAAGCATAGCTTGAATTTTGATTTGCAATATGTTGCTGTGGCATTATGACTACCAACTTGAGTTTTGTGAATTCAAAAGCAAAAAAAGCATCATGATCATAAACAAACAAGGAATTAAAGAAGAACTTGGCATGTGCATACAAGTATTGGAAGGCTAGTATGTTTGATTGTTGCTCAATTGCATTAGATTTAATTTAATTGGAGTTTTCATCTAGGACATTTTGTGAAATCTTTTGAAATCATGAAAACCTTGAAAAAAAAAAAGAGGCAAAGAAAAGAAAAAGGGAAAGAATGAGAAAGTTGAAGGCTCTGAGTACCAATGACAATTCCATTGTTAAGTACTTGTGGTGTTTATGTATCAAGTAAAATGCTTGAAAACAAAACACTTAGAAGTCAAGGCTAGGCTCAAGTGCAAAAGCACTCCCTCAAAGCTCAAGGCTCTGAGCATCAATGATTAGAGAGTCAAGAAAAGAAATAAATGTGCTTAATGAAGTCCTCTAATTAAATGCTTGTGGTGCTTATGTATCAAGTGGTAATACTTGAAAACAAAGCATTTAGAGTCGTAGTTTTGTTATCAGCTCATGGGGCAAAGCACCCAAAAGAGAAGCTAATAAGAAAAATCAAAAGCTTGTTTCAAGGAAGAAATATAAGAAAAAGATTTCATAAATTGAGCTAGATAGAAGCATCAATCATTTACATTTCTTTTGTGATTGTAGCATGCATAGAAAACTAGCTTGCCATGAACATTAACTTGCTATTCTTCTAACCTTGGATTGTCAATCTCTATTGCATGATTCTTTTCTTGCTTGAGGACAAGCAAGGTTTAAGTTTGGTGTTGTGATGCCAGGGCATCCTGGCTAGTTTTACTAGCCATTTTTTGTATGCTTTAGGTTGGTTTCATGCATTTTCTTAGGCAATAAGCAAGTATTTGGATGAGAATTATATGCATGCCTTGATTCAATCAAACATTGTTAAATATGTGCATTTTCATGAGATTTATGCAAGAATTGTTTGATGTTATGAATGATGCAAAAATCTTGTGATTTAGCAAGACTTTGATGCATGTGTTTGGTTGATGATAGGTGAAGCAAAGAGCCTTGGAGCAAGAAGGAAGTCACCAAGGGCGTTGCCAACTCTAGAAGGGCGTTGCCAACGCCAATGTGTGAAGCAATGAAGTGAGGAAGCCCTGGATGATAAGAGGCAGAGTGCACGTTGCCAACTTGGGGAAGGAAGGCGTGTTTGCCTCTAACGCCAGCAAGCTTGGCAGCCTTGGAAGGCATAGCACGTTGCCAACTTAGCTTTCCATTGGCGTGTTCATTGGCAACGCAGCAAACTTGGAACTATTCCAAAGCCTCGAGCACGTTGCCAGCCTAGAGATGAGGGGCGTGTTTGAGGACAACGCAGGCAAACAACGCTGAATAGAAGACTTGGCCCAGGAAAGGGAGATGCACGTTGCCAACGCCAAGTTCTGAAGGCGTGTTCCTTGGCAACGCATCATACAAGCAAGCTAGGCAACCTTGGGAATGAAGAGCACGTTGCTAACTTGGGAATGCAGTGGCGTGCTCATCAACAACGCAGCAATGCTTGGAGCTAGGAAGCATAAGTTAGCACGTTGGCAACTTGAAAGAACAAAGGAGTGTTTGCCAAAAACGCTGGTGAGCTGGACAGCCTGACCTTACCTCCTTCAATGGAGTATATCTTGAGCTACAAAACTCCAAATGAGGTGATTCCAACGGCATTTGAAAGTAGACATCCAGAGCTTTCCAACCATATATCATAGTATGGGATTGACATTCATTTGAAGCTTCAAAAGCTGGCTTCATTTAGAGCTTCAGAATCTGAGCACGTTGGCAACGCTGGAAACAAGGGCGTTTTCACCAAAAACGTGTGCGATTTTGGCAGCCTGACCCTGTCTTCTTCAATGGAGCATAACTTGAGTTATAGAGATCCAAATTGAGTGCTTCCAGTTGCGTTGGAAAGCTGACATTCAGAGCGTTCCAACCATATATAATAGTCTATAGTGGAGCATGAAATGGAAGCTCGAATCAGAGTCATCTTTAGGCCCCAAAAACAAGGAAATGAGGTTGAAATTCAAGGCAGCATGGATGAGCCAAGAGAGGAGAGTCGAACACGTTGCCAGGGCCAAAATGAACTGGCGTGTTCCTTGGCAACTCCAGCAACAACGCCCAGGCCAAGAAATTTGGGCTAGGGGCGTTGTTGAGCACGTTATTGGTGGCGTGTTTGACAAAAACGCCCAACCAGGGCAGCCTGACCTTGCCCTCTTCAATGGAGCATAACTTGAGCTAGGAAAGTCCAAATGAGGTGATTCTAGTGGCATTGGAAAGAAGACACTCTAAGCTTTTCAATGATGTATGATAGTCCATATTGAAGCAGAGGATTGACACTCAAATTCTGGGCAACATTAAGCATGAAAGTTGAGCCAAAAAAGAAGAAAAGCCAAGTTGTTAGCAACAACTTGGGCTAACAACGCCCAGCACAAAACTCCCAGCCCAGGAAATCCATGAGCACGTTGCCAACGTGCGTTTACATAGGCGTGTTGGCCAAAAACGTGCTCCATTGGGCTAGGATTGCCAAGACATGCGCACAAGTTCTCTGTTTTTAACTTGGTGCTACAATTTCATTTAGAAGCTAGCTAATCCAACCTCAAGCAAGCAAAGCCCATAAATCTCAACCAATCAAGGCCACAAGAATCATCTAGAATAGTTGATTTTCATTTAATTGTAATTTGCTTTTAATTTCATTTCAATTTGTAATTTAGAAAAGCCTATATAAAGGCCATAGTCTCATAGCATTAGGAGGTTGGATTGGAGGGGGACGGAGGAGACCAATTTGAAATTCTGTGAATTGGCACACTCCAAGGAGAGTGGGTCTTCGGACCCCTCCCCTTCATACACTCTTCTTCACTTCCCCTTCTCTTCTTCCTTAGTAGTAGTGTAGTTTAATTTGTAGTTTTCATTTATGAATTCTTGAATTCTCAATTTCTGTTTTGAAGTCTCACTCTTTATTTTCATGCACTTTAGTTTCATGCAATTTAGTTTTCAATTGGAGCTATGATTCACTAAACCCCACTTTCATTAGGGGGAAGAGCTCTGCTTGTTTGAGTGCATTGATGAACTCCTCTTTTCCTCCTCAATTCATGTGGTTAATCCAAAGAGGAAACTCTTGTTCTTCAAAGATTCAACCACCATCGAGAGAGGGGTTAATCTATGTGAATTGTGTGGTGAATTTGAGGAATGAGCCACATAATTCAGTTTAGAGTTCATCCTTTCATGGTTTCCTTAATCAATACACCTTGGTTAGTATGTGAGATGTAACTTTTCTTGGTTGAGATTATGGGAGTTGTGTGGCTGGATTAGAATTGAGCTTCATCTCTTCTCATGAACAATTAGATCACGAGAGTGGCAATTGGTTATGTTGAGAGAAATTGAATCACCAAGAGATTGGGATTCAATTACCCACTTGCCATGGATCTATACCCATGATTGAGAAAGACTTGACTAACATCAATTCAGGAAAACTTGCATCTCTGATCCCTAATGATCCCCTCCATCATTAATTCTTATTTCTTTTGCTTCTAGTTGTTTGACTACCCATAACCCAATTCCCTTCTACATTCTGTCAATTTATTATTCTTGTCATCTACATTTTGTTCCTTTATTTCTTGCTGTTTACTCTTATGTTCTTTAAATTTCTGCAACCTTTAATTCCTTGCAATTTATCTTTGATGTCATTTAAGTTTCTTGCACTTTAAGTTTCCGTCATTTACTTTCATTTTATTTCTCTCTTCTAGTTCTTTAAATTCTTTGCCATTTAAATTCCTGCAATTATGTTCAAAAGTCACAATGCTCATAAAATCAAAACCATGTTTGTTTGACTAAATTTACCATTTAACTAAAGTTGCTTAATCTACCAATCCTCATGGGATCGACCTCACTCTAAGTGAGTTTTACTACTTGATACGACCCGGTATACTTGCTGGTTGTACGTGAAATCTAATTTTTACGTATCAAGTAGCTCAGAAATTGCCCCAGCATTTTCACTTTAATGAGGTCACGTGCGAGCAGTGACGCGTACGAGTGGGTCACGTGTACACGTCGCTGGGCATTTTTTCTATGTACACATACGCATCAAGTCACACGTACGTGCCGCCATGCGACATCTTATCCATGCGTGCGTGTTGGCATATGCACTCCAAATCCTTGTTTTTCATTGAATTCTTCACTTTGCATGCTTTTCTCTTTACTCCTTTGGCCCATTCCTAGCCTTTTCAACCTAAAATCACTCAATAAACATATCAAGGCATCTAGTGGAATCAAAGGTGAATAAAAATTATCAATTTAAGGGCCTAAAAAGCTTGTTTTCACACTTAATCACAAATTAAGGGAGAATTACAAAACCATGCTACTTCATTGAATAAATGTGAGAAAAGGTGATAAAATCCTCCAAATTAAGAACAAGATAAACCACAAAATTGGGGTTTATCAAACCTCCCCACACTTAAACCAAGCGTGTCCTCATGCTAAACCCAAGAAAGAAGCAAAGGGTATCAATATTTATTCAATGCAAGCTATCTATATGCAACCTATCTACATGCAATCTATCTACATAAACGCATCTGCTTGGTCAAAATAAGTCAACTTTTAAGAATACATATATAAGTTTAAGGGCTAAAGTAATAGCAATCAAATCAACCTACAATTGAATTGAGTTATTAGAATGATTTTACAAACTTGCAAGGAAAGATGATTTTGGGTGGAAACATGTTATTGAGCGATTAAACCCTCACCGGAGGTGTATCCGCTCTAGTTGCTCAAGTGTATAGGGTTGATTCACTCAATTCTCCCCTAATCATGCTTTCCAAGATTTGTTTTTCATCTAACAATCAACACTCATTTCATGCATGCATACAAATATCATGAGGCCTTTCACATAGGTATTAATGGGGCTAGGGCCAAGGTAGAGTTGCATATGGTCAAGTGGACTACAATTTGAATCTTTGATTAACTTAAACTTCCCTCCTAACCTATATAACAACCTATACTATTCTAAACAAACCCAACTACCCATAATCCTCACTTTTCACATACTCATGCATTCTCTTTTGAACACCACACATATGAATTGATTTTATTGAACTTTACTTTGGGGCATTTTGTCTCGTTTTTATTACTTTTCTTTTTCTTTCTTTTTCTATTTTTTTCTTTATTTTGTATATATATTTTCTTTCTTTTTGCAATAAAGTATCTACAAAAGTATCAATGCATATGGTTTTACATTTAATTAACACATGAGTATGTACCCAATTCCCAAAATTTTGACAAAAATACAAAAAAACACTCTTTTATCCCTACCCAATATTTCCAACTCTCCCAAACTTGAATGATAAACACTCTCACTAGCCTATGCTAATCAAAGATCTAAATTAAGGACATTTATTGTTTTTCGGTTAAGGCTTGTAATGTGCTAAAATTAAGAACAATTGGGTTAATCAAAGGCTCAAAATTGGTTAACAATGGAAGATAAAATGTAGTCTATTTGGGTAAGTGAGCTATTTGAAACAATGGCCTCAATCATATAAGTGCATTCATACACTAAATAATGGACATATAGAACTAAACAAATAAAAGATTACAATCATAGCAAGAGAATAATGCACACAAAAATGAAAATAAGTGGTTATATAATGTAACCACATAATTAGGCTCAAATCTCACATGCTTGTGTTCTTAGTTCAAAAACATGACCCACAATGTGTGCAATTCAAGTAAGTTCTAAAATTTTTTTTCAATCAATTGCGGTGCCCTATAGATGAATTTCTTGAAAAATTTCATTATTTTAACTAAGCTTATTATATACATATGCAAAACAAGAAAATACAACTAAAAATCCTAAAAAACCTAAAAATGAAATGCAAAAGTGTTAAGATTAGAAATTTGTCACCCAAAAACGCTGAGTGGTCGGATGACCACCCCACACATGGAAGTTTGCACCGTCCTCGGTACACTCAAAGATGAGCAAGGGGGTACGGTGACTTTCTGAGTTGCTACCTTCAGCTGGTAGGTCAACCGGTGCTGCGTGTTCTTCTTTCTGCAACCATTTTTGCTTATGATGACTCCCCCATGAAAAATAGAGAGGAGGATAGTAAGAAAAGTAAATGCAAAAGCAAGGAAGCATAAATTGTTGGAATGAGGTAAAAACCACTATAATGGAGTGAGTGAATTAGTGTGACATTGATGAAAAATGGGCGTGTGGGTCCTAAATTGCCTGTGGTTTAAAACATACACCCTACTATTTAAAAGCCATGTCACAATTATACAAAAGAAAGCATACACTTTACTCATTCTAGTGTGCTTGAAATACTTTAAGAAGACCTGTAAGTCAAGATACAAACAAGTATTGAAGAAGCATGAAAGCATCTAAGCAATTAATCATGTAATTGTGAAATTGGACAATGAACGGTCATTGATTGATGTGTAAGCAACTTTAGTGAACAACATGGTGTATGAAACTTATATATCAAACAATGACACACTTTGAATTTGTTGCATGTTTGTGTTCTTAGCTCAAAAACATGACCCACAATGTGTGTAATTCAAGCAAGTTCTAAATTTTTTTTGAATCAATTGGGGTGCCCTATAGATGAATTTCTTGAAAATTTTCATTATTTTGACTAAGCTTATTATATACATATGCAAAATAAGAAAATGCAACTAAAAATCCTAAAAGATCTAAAAATGAAATGCAGAAGTGTTGAGATTAGAAACTTGTCACCCAAAAAACACCGAGTGGTCAGACGACCTCCCCACACTTACAAGTTTGCACCGTCCTCGGTGCACTCAAAGATGAGCAAGGGGGTACGGCGACTTTCTGAGTTGCTACCTTCAGCTGGTAGGTCAACCGGTGCTGTGTGTTCTTCTTTCCGCAACCATTTTTGCTTATGATGACTCCTCCATGAAAAATAGAGAGGAGGATAGTAAAAAAAGTAAATGCAAAAGCAAGGAAGCATAAATTGTTGGGATGAGGTAAAACCCACTAGAATGGAGTGAGTGAATTAGTGTGACATTGATAAAAAAAATGTGTGTGTGGTTCCTAAATTACCTGCGGTTTAGAACTCACACCCTACTATTTAAAAGCCATGTAACAATTATACAAAAGAAAGCATACACTTTATTCATTCTAGTGTGCTTGAAATACTTTAAGAAGACTTGTAAGTCAAGATACAAACAAGTATTGAAGAAGCATGAAAGCATCCAAGCAATTAATCTAGTAATTGTTACATTGGACAATGAACGCTCACTGATTGATGTGTAAGCAACTTTAGTGAACAACATGGTGTATGAAACTTATATATCAAACAATGACACACCTTGAATTTGTTGCAAGCTTGTGTTCTTAGCTAAAAAATATGACCCACAATGTGTGTAATTCAAGCAAGTTCTAAAATCTTTTTTTTTTGAATCAATTAGGGTGCCCTAAAGATGAATTTCTTAAAAAATTTTATTATTTTGACTAAGCTTATTATATACATAAGCAAAATAAGAATATGCAACTAAAAATCCTAAAAGATCTAAAAATGAAATGCAGAAGTGTTAAGATTAGAAACTTGTCACCCAAAAAACGCCGAGTGGTCAGACGATCTCCCCACACTTAGAAGTTTGCACCGTCCTCGGTGCACTCAAAGATGAGCAAGGGGGTACGGTGACTTTCTGAGTTGCTACCTTCAGCTGGTACGTCAACCGGTGCTGCGTGTTCTTCTTTCCGCAACCATTTTTGCTTATGATGACTCCTCCATAAAAAATAGAGAGGAGGATAGTAAGAAAAGTAAATGCAAAAGCAAGGAAGCATAAATTGTTGGGATGAGGTAAAACCCACTAGAATGGAGTGAGTGAATTAGTGTGACATTGATAAAAAATGTGTGTGTGGTTCCTAAATTGCCTGCGGTTTAGAACTCACACCCTACTATTTAAAAGCCATGTCACAATTATACAAAAGAAAGCATACACTTTACTCATTCTAGTGTGCTTGAAATACTTTAAGAAGACTTGTAAGTCAAGATACAAACAAGTATTGAAGAAGCATGAAAGCATCCAAGCAATTAATGAAGTAATTGTGAAATTGGACAATGAACGCTCATTGATTGATGCGTAAGCAACTTTAGTGAACAACATGGTGTATGAAACTTATATATCAAATAATGACACACTTTGAATTTGTTGCATGCTTGTGTTCTTAGCTCAAAAATATGACCCACAATGTGTGTAATTCAAGCAAGTTCTAAAATATTTTTTTTGATTCAATTTGGGTGCCCTATAGATGAATTTCTTGAAAAATTTTATTATTTTGACTAAGCTTATTATATACATATGCAAAATAAGAAAATGCAACTAAAAATCCTAAAAGACCTAAAAATGTAATGCAAAAGTGTTGAGATTAGAAACTTGCCACCCAAAAATGCCGAGTGGTCGGACGACCTCCCCACACTTAGAAGTTTGCACCATCCTCGGTGCACTCAAAGATGAGCAAGGGGGTACGGCGACTTTCTGAGTTGCTACCTTCAGCTGGTAGGTCAATCGGTGCTGCGTGTTCTTCCTTCCGCTCCCATTTTTGCTTATGATGACTCCTCCATGAAAAATAGAGAGGAGGATAGTAAAAAAAGTAAATGCAAAAGCAAGAAAGCATAAATTGCTGGGATGAGGTAAAACCCACTAGAATGGAGTGAGTGAATTAGTGTGACATTGACGAAAAATGGGTGTGTGGGTCCTAAATTGCATGCGGTGTAGAACTCACACCCTACTATTTAAAAGCCATGTCACAATTATACAAAAGAAAGCATATACCTTACTCATTCTAGTGTGCTTGAAATACTTTAAGAAGACTTTTAAGTCAAGATACAAACAAGTATTGAAGAAGCATGAAAGCATCCAAGAAATTAATCAAGTAATTGTGAAATTGGACAATGAATGGTCATTGATTGATGTGCAAGCAACTTTAGTAAACAACATGGTGTATGAAACTTATATGTCAAACAATGACACACTTTGAATTTGTTGCATGCTTGTGTTCTTAGCTCAAAAACATGACCCACAATCTGTGTAATTCAAGCAAGTTCTAAAATTTTTTTTTAATCAATTAGGGTGCCCTATAGATGAATTTCTTGAAAAATTTCATTATTTTAACTAAGCTTATTAATTACATATGCAAATCAAGAAAATGCAACTAAAAATCCTAAATGACCTAAAAATGAAATGCAGAAGTGTTGAGATTAAAAACTTGTCACCCAAAAATGCCGAGTGGTCGGACGACCTCCCCACACTTAGAAGTTTGCACCATCCTCGGTGCACTCAAAGATGAGCAAGGGGGTACGGCGACTTTCTGAGTTGCTACCTTCAGCTGGTAGGTCAACCGGTGCTGCGTGTTCTTCCTTCTGCTCCCATATTTGCTTATGATGACTCCTCCATGAAAAATAGAGAGGAGGATAGTAAAAAAAGTAAATGCAAAAGCAAGAAAGCATAAATTGCTGGGATGAGGTAAAACCCACTAGAATGGAGTGAGTGAATTAGGGTGACATTGATGAAAAATAGGTGTGTGGGTCCTAAATTGCATGCGGTTTAGAACTCACATCCTACTATTTAAAAGCCATGTCACAATTATACAAAAGAAAGCATATAGTTTACTCATTCTAGTGTGCTTGAAATACTTTAAGAAGACTTGTAAGTCAAGATACAAACAAGTATTGAAGAAGCATGAAAGCATCCAAGAAATTAATCAAGTAATTGTGAAATTGGAAAATGAATGGTCATTGATTGATGTGCAAGCAACTTTAGTAAACAACATGGTGTATGAAACTTATATGTCAAACAATGACACACTTTGAATTTGTTGCATGCTTGTGTTCTTAGCTCAAAAACATGACCCACAATCTGTGTAATTCAAGCAAGTTCTAAATTTTTTTTAATCAATTAGGGTGCCCTATAGATGAATTTCTTGAAAAATTTCATTATTTTGACTAAGCTTATTATTTACATATGCAAAACAAGAAAATGCAACTAAAAATCCTAAATGACCTAAAAATGAAATGCAGAAGTGTTGAGATTAGAAACTTGTCACCCAAAAATACCGAGTGGTCGGACGACCTCCCCACACTTAGAAGTTTGCACCATCCTCGGTGCACTCAAAAATGAGCAAGGGGGTACGGCGACTTTCTGAGTTGCTACCTTCAGCTGGTTGGTCAACCGGTGCTGCGTGTTCTTCCTTCTGCTCCCATTTTGGCTTATGATGACTCCTCTATAAAAAATAGAGAGGAGGATAGTAAGAAAAGTAAATGCAAAAGCAAGGAAGCATAAATTGTTAGGATGAGGTAAAAACCACTAGAATGGAGTGAGTGAATTAGTGTGACATTGATGAAAAATGGGTGTGTGGGTCCTAAATTGCATGCAGTTTAGAACTCACACCCTACTATTTAAAAGCCATGTCACAATTATACAAAAGAAAGCATACACTTTACTCATTCTAGTGTGCTTGAAATACTTTAAGAAGACTTGTAAGTCAAGATACAAACAAGTATTGAAGAAGCATGAAAGCATCCAAGCAATTAATCAAGTAATTGTGAAATTGGACAATGAACGATCGTTGATTGATGTGTAAGCAACTTTAGTGAACAACATGGTGTATGAAACTTACATATCAAACAATGACACACTTTGAGTTTGTTGCAACACCTAAGTTACATAATGGTGGAACACATGAGTGCTATGGAACTTAGAAAAAGAAGATAGAAGTGAAAAGTAATCACATAGCAAGCATGGTCCACAAAGCTTAAAAGGCTCAAAAGTATGTCACTAGGTAAGCTTTCGATCTAATTCCACAATTCCAAAATCTCAATGCATGAAATAGGTGATATGAATAAGGTCAATCATAAACAAGCATCACCTAAAAAAATGTATTGATAATGTACAATTGCCTAACAATGGATGATGAATGCATGGTGGCCAAAACATGCAATTCAAAAGAGTTAAGACGCTTGAAGGCAATGTAACATGTACTTGATATTCACAAATATCGAACATGAAAACTCAAAATCAAGTAACAAAATGTAACCTCAACAAAGAATCCAACAATGACAATTAACAACAATTATGCTAAAATGGCATTCAGTTAATATTAGGCAGCAATAAACAGTAAACAAGATTAGTAATCCAACACTTATAATGAAAAATTGAAATTTAAACAAGAATTAAACTAACTAAATAACTAACTAAAAGAGATGGTGATAAATGGTGTTTGATAGTGTTGGATGATGGTTGAAGGGTGGAAAGAAAAGAGGAGAAGAAAGATGAAGGAAAGAAATGGAAAGAAGAGAAGAAATGAAAGTGGTGAGAGAGGGCACTCCACGCGTACGCGTGGAGTGACGCGTGAGCATGGATGTGTGAAAGAGAATCGACGCGTACGCGTGGGTCACATGTACGCGTGATGGGTTATTAAGAGATGTGTCACGTACGCGTGGGTTGGTTTATGCTAGAGGCACAAATCTAGCACGTAACTAGCATAACTCTCAGGAAAATGTATGGGTGTTAGAATTTTTAGATCCACGCGTACACATGGACCATGCGTCTGCGTGGATGGTCGAAATGCTGGGGATCACTCGTACGCCTGGGTGACATGTACGCGTGCTTTGGTGCTCTATTTTTCAAAATTTTTCAATGTTTTTGCACCAAACCAAGCATCCCAAACCTCCAAACAGCTACCAAAACATCATAAAACTTTATTTAACCTACTAGACTCCCAATTAAACTCAACTAACCAAACAAAACATTAAATTAAACTAATTTTACCAATATTTACAAAAAAGAAAAATGAAAAGATTTTACCATGGTTGTGTGTCTCCCACCTAGCACTTTTGTTTATTGTCCTTAAGTTGGACTTGTGGGGAGCTCATCATCAAGGTGGCTTGTGCTTGAATCTACCCTTGAACATCCACCAATGCTTGAACTTCCAAAAAGCTCCATCATTCAAAGTTAACATCTCAAAGCTTTGATGGAGTTCTTCACAAACCATGGGCTCCCAAAGTTGATCCTCCTCTTGTAATCCGAGATCCCACACTTTGTTTTTACACCCGTCTTTAAGTTGATCACATTGATTCCCTCCGGGTGGTGGAAAAGTCGAATTCTCATGAGGACACCAAAATATCCTCCTAGACCCATTCAATTGAGAAACACACCAATCCATGCTTCTCAATTTTGAGCTTTCAACTATAATGAGCCTAGTTTTACACCGCCAACCACTAAACATTCTCCTCTTACGCTTCATTCCACAAAGCGCCCTAAGTTGGCCATCCGTTTCAAGCAAACCAAATTCAAGTGGGATAATAAAGCTAAGAGTTAGGAGGTTTACCACTTAAATGAAGGAATAGATGGCAACCTAGGTAGAGAAGTTTCCAACGGTCTTGATAAAGCACGTTCCACTCCCGTCCATCCTCTTTTAGAGGCTTCTACCACTTAGCAAGGTTCTTCTAGCTCTACCTCTTGCCAAGTTTCCTCAAGTTCAAGTTCTTCTTCCCTAATTTCTTCAAGATCTTCCCCATCACTCAAGTCATACATAGGAGGTTTAGTGAAGTCTACCTCATCATCAATTCCACGTATAGTGGGAAAGGATTAATCAAGCTCAAAAGGATCATATGTTAATGTGGAATCATCATATATAGGGGGACTAGTTGCTTGTACCACTTCTCCTAATCTTTCTTCTTGGTAGCTTTCTTCTAATTCCTTTTTTTCTTTATTGCTCACCAAGTGGGTGGAAAGTGAGGTGTCTTCTTCTTTAATCCCTATATCAAGCCCAATGGGAGATGATTCAATTGTAGATAAAAACTCATCAATGATTGAATCCATCTTTTGATCAAACCCTTCAAAGTCTTCAACCATGATATGCTTCAGAGATTGTACACTCTCCTTCTTAACACCAATTTCACACTTCATAGAAGAAGGCTCTTCAACTTGAGATTCCTCTATGTACTCAACATATCCTAAATATCTAGTTACTACTTTCTCTTGTTCAATAATCTCTACCTCCTCCTCTTGTTGCACTTCTTGCTTTAATTCCTCTTCTTCACCTTGAAGCTCCAATTTCACTCCCTCACCAAGCTCATTGATTGCTTCTCCACATTCAACAATGGGAGTGCCTTGATCGCGCAAGCTTAGGCAAGATGAGACTATGTTGCTAACGGTCTCTACCATGATAGCTGATGAGCGGATAATTTATACGCTTTATGGCATTGTTTTTAGGTAGTTTTTAGTAAGTTCAAGCTACTTTTAGGGATGTTTTCATTAGTTTTTATGTTAAATTCACATTTCTGGACTTTACTATATGTTTGTGTGTTTTTCTGTGATTTCAGGTAATTTCTGGCTGAAATTGAGGAACTTGAGCAAAACTCTGAAAAAGGCTGACAAAAAGAACTCTTGATGCTGTTGGAATCTGACCTCCCTGCACTCGAAATGGATTTTCTGGAGCTACAGAACTCCAAATGGCGCGTTCTCAACGGCGTTGGAAAGTAGACATCCAGAGCTTTCCAGCAATATATAATAGTCCATACTTTATTGGGGAATTGATGACGTAGAGTCGCGCTCAACGCCAAGTACATGCTGCTATCTGGAGTTAAACGCCAGAAACACGTCATAACCCGGAGTTGAACGCCAGAAACACGCTATAACTCGGCGTTCAACTCCAAGAAAAGCCTCAGCTCGTGGATAGATCAAGCTCAGCCCAAGAATACACCAAGTGGGCCCCGGAAGTGGATTTATGCATCAATTACTTACTCATGTAAACCCTAGTAGCTAGTCTAGTATATATAGGACATTTAACTATTGTATTAGACATCTTTGATCACTTTAGATCTAAGGAACATCTGGGGGTGCATAGTCCTTAGACCATGGGGGCTGGCCATTCGGCCATGCCTGAACCTTTCACTTATGTATTTTCAACAGTGGAGTTTCTGCACACCATAGATTAAGGGTGTGGAGCTCTGCTGTACCTCAAGTTTCAATACAATTACCATTACCTTATATTCAATTCTGTTTTATTCTTATTCCAAGATATACGTTGCACTTCAAATTGATGAATGTGATGATCCGTGACACTCATCATCATTCTCACCTATGAACGCGCGTGACTGACAACCACTTCCGTTCTACTTTAGACCGGGCGCATATCTCTTAGATTCCCCAACAGAATCTTCGTGGTATAAGCTAGATAGATGGCGGCATTCATGGGGATCCGGAAAGTCTAACCTTGTCTGTGGTATTCCGAGTAGGATTCCGGTATTGAATGACTGTGACGAGCTTCAAACTCCTGAAGGCTGGGCGTTAGTGACAAACGCAAAAGAATCAAGGGATTCTATTCCAGCCTGATTGAGAACCGACAGATGATTAGCCGTGCTGTGATAGAGCATTTGGACCATTTTTACTGAGAGGATGGGATGTAGCCATCAACAAGGGTAATGCCTCCAGACGATTAGCCATGCAGTGACAGCGCATAGGACCATTTTCCCAAGAGGATAAAAAGTAGCCATTGAAGACGGTGATGCCTTATATACAGCTTGCCATGGAAAGGAGTAAGAAGGATTGGATGAATGTAATAAGAAAGTAGAGATTCGAGAGGATTCTAGCATCTCCACACGCCTATCTGAAATTCCCACCATTAATTTACATAAGTATTTCTATCCTATTTTATTTTCTGTTTATTATTAATTTTCGAACTCATCATAAACCAATTTAATCTGCCTAACTGACAAATACAAGGTGACCATAGCTTGCTTCATTCCAACAATCTCTGTGGGATCGACGCTTACTCACGTAAGGTATTACTTGGATGACCCAGTACACTTGCTGGTTAAGTTGAACGGAGTTGTGGAAAGAAAGTGCTGAGTTAATTTTTATGCACATGCCAAAGAGCCATTATTGTTGATCACAATTTCGTCCACTAAGTTTTTGGCACCGTTGCCGGGGATTGTTCGAGTTTGGACAACTAACGGTTCATCTTGTTGCTCAGATTAGGTAATTTTCTTTTCAAAAATCTTTTTCAAAATTTTTCTTTTATTTTTCATTTTTTTTCCAAACTTTATTTTTCGAAAAAAAATTAATAAAATACAAAAAAATCATAAAATCATAAAAATCAAAAATATTTTGTGTTTCTTGTTTGAGTCTTGATTCAACTTTTAAGTTTGGTGTCAACTGCATGCTTTAAAAAAATTTTTCTTGCATTTTTCAAAAAATTCATGCATTCATGGTGTTCTTCATGATCTTCAAGTTGTTCTTGACAAATCCTCTTGTTTGATCTTGATGTTTTCTTGTTTTGTGTTGTTTGTTGTTTTTCATGTGCATTTTTCGTTTGTTAGAATCCATGCATTAAAGATTTCTAAGTTTGGTGTCTTGCATGCTTTCTTTGCATCAAAAATTTTTCAAAAATATGTTCTTGATTTTCATCATGATCTTCAAAGTGTTCTTGGTGTTCATCTTGACATGCATAGTGTTCTTGCATGCATCTTGTGTTTTGATCCAAAATTTTCATGTCTTGGGTCATTTTTGTGTTTTTCTCTCTCATCATTAAAAAAATTCAAAAATCAAAAAAATATCTTTTCCTTTTTTCTCTCAAAATTTCGATAATTTGAGTTGACTTAGTCAAAAATTTTCAAAATTAGTTGTTTCTTACAAGTCAAGTCAAATTTTCAATTTTAAAAATCTTATCTTTTCAAAAATTATATCTTTTTCATTTTTTTCTATTTTTCAAAAATTTCAAAAATCTTTTTCAAAATATTTTCAAAATCTTTTTCTTATCTTTATATCATATTTTCAAAAATTTACTAATAATTAATGTGATTGATTCAAAAATTTGAAGTTTGTTACTTTCTTGTTAAGAAAGGTTCAATCTTTAAGTTCTAGAATCTTATCTTGTAATTTCTTGTTTGTGAAGTAAGTAATTTCAAATTTTTGAATTAAATCTTTTTATATTTTATCATATCTTTTTCAAAAATTTTATCTTTTTCAAAATTTGATTTCAAAATACCTTATCTAATTTCTTATCTTCTTATCTTTTCAAATTTGATTTTAATATCTTTTTCAACTAACTCTTTGACTTTGTGTTTGTTTCTTATCTTTTTCAAAACCACTTAACTACTTGTCCCTCTTCAATTTTCGAAATATCTCACCTCTTTTTCAAAATTCTTTTAATTAACTAATTATTTCAAATTTTAATTTTAATTTTAATTCTATCTTATCTTTTAATTTTCGAAAATACTAACCCCTTTTTCAAAATTATTTTCGAAATTCTCTTTCTCTTTTCTTCTTCTATTTTATTATTTATTTACTAACACTTCTCTTCACCTCTCTTCATCTAAAAATCCGAACCATTCTTCTTCACTCTTCCCCCCTTTTCTTTTTCTACTAACATAAAGGAATCTCTATACTGTGACATAGAGGATTCCTCTTTCTTTTCTTGTTTTCTTCTCTTTCATATGAGCAGGAACAAGGAAAAAGGCACTCTTGTTGAAATTGATCCTGAACCTGAAAGGACTTTGAAGAGGAAACTAAGAGAAGCTAAATTACAACAATCCAGAAGTAACCTTTCAGAAATTTTTGAACAAGAGAAGGAGATGGCAGCCGAACTCAATAATGATAATGCAAGGAGAATGCTTGGTGACTTCACAAAACCAACGTCCAAATTTGATGGAAGAAGCATCTCCATTCCTGCCATTGGAGCTAATAATTTTGAGCTTAAGCCTCAACTAGTTGCTTTAATGCAACAGAACTGCAAGTTTTATGGATTTCCATCTGAAGATCCTTACCAGTTTTTAACTGAGTTCTTGCAGATTTGTGAGACTGTAAAGACGAATGGAGTTGATCCTGAAGTCTACAGACTCATTCTTTTCCCTTTTGCTATAAGAGACAAAGCTAGAATATGGTTGGATTCAAAACCTAAGGATAGCCTGGACTCCTGGGATAAGCTGGTCACTACCTTCTTGGATAAATTCTTTCCTCCCTCAAAAGCTGAGCAAGCTTAGAGTGGATGTTCAGACCTTCAAACAAAAAGATGGTGAATCCCTCTATGAAGCTTGGGAAAGATACAAGCAGTTGACCAAAAGGTGTCCATCTGACATGTTTTCAGAATGGACCATATTAGATATATTCTATTATGGTCTATCTGAATTTTCGAAAATGTCATTGGACTATTCTGCAGGTGGATCTATTCACCTAAAGAAAACGTCTGCAGAAGCTCAAGAACTTATTGACATGGTTGCAAATAACCAGTTCATGTACACTTCTGAGAGGAATTCCGTGAATAATGGGATACCTCAGAAGAAAGGAGTTCTTGAAATTGATGCTCTGAATGCCATATTGGCTCAGAACAAAGTGTTGACTCAGCAAGTCAACATGATTTCTCAAAGTCTGAATGGATGGCAAAATGCATCCAACAGTACTAAAGAGGCAGCTTCTGAAGAAGCTTATGATCCTGAGAACCCTGCAATGGCAGAGGTTAATTACATGGGTGAACCTTATGGAAACACATATAATTCATCATGGAGAAATTATCCAAATTTCTCATGGAATGATCAACAAAAGCCTCAACAAGGCTTTAACAATGGTGGACGCAATAGGCTGAGCAATAGCAAGCCTTTTCCATCATCTTCTCAGCAACAGACAGAGAATTCTAAACAAAGCACTTCCAATTTAGCCAATCTAGTCTCTGATCTGTCAAAATCCACTTTCAGTTTCATGAGTGAAACAAGATCCTCCATCAGAAATCTGGAGGCACAAGTGGGGCAGCTGAGTAAGAAAGTCATTGAAACTCCTCCCAGTATTCTCCCAAGCAATACAGAAGAGAATCCAAAAGGAGAGTGCAAGGCCATTGAGGTAATCAACATGGCCGAATGCACAAGGGAGGAGGAGGATGAAAATCCTAGTGAGGAAGACCTCCTGGGACGTCTCTCAAGCAAGAAGGAGTTTCCTATTAAGGATCCAAAGGAATCTGAGGCTCATATAGAGACCATAGAGATTCCATTAAATATCCTTCTACCATTCATGAGCTCTGAAGACTATTCTTCCTCTGAAGAGGATGAAGATGTGACTGGAGAGCAAGTTGCTCAATATTTAGGAGCTATCATGAAGCTGAATGCCAAGTTGTTTGGTAATGAGACTTGGGAAAGTGAACCTCCTCTGCTCATTAGTGACTGGATACCTGGATTCAGCAAATTTTACCTCAAAAGAGACAAGATCCTGGCAAGTTCTTAATACCTTGTACCATAGGCACCATGACCTTTGAAAAAGCTCTATGTGATATAGGGTCAGGGATAAATCTTATGCCACTCTCTGTAATGGAGAAGCTGGGGATCATTGAGGTACAACCTGCCTTGTTCTCATTGGCAGACAAGTCATTGAGACAAGCTTATGGAATACTAGAGGACGTGTTAGTAAAGGTTGAAGGCCTTTACATCCCTGCTGATTTCATAATCTTAGACACTAGGAAGGAAGAGGATGATTGCATCATCCTTGGAAGACCTTTCCTAGCCACAGCAGGAGCTGTGATAGATGTCAACAGAGGTGAATTAGTCCTTCAATTGAATGGGGACTACCTTGTGTTAAAGGCACATGGCCATCCCTCTGTGACAAAAGAGAGTAAGCATGAAGAGCTTCTCTCAGTTCAGAGTCAAGAAGAGCCCCCACAGTCAAACTCTAAGTTTGGTGTTGGGAGGCCACAACCAAACACTAAGTTTGGTGTTAAGACCCCATATCCAAACTCTAAGTTTGGTGTTAGGACTATACAACATTGACCTGATCACCTTTGTGGCTCCATGAGAGCCCACTGTCAAGCTATTGACATTAAAGAAGCGCTTGTTGGGAGGTAACCCAATTTTATTTATCTAATTTTTATTTTATTTTATTTTATTGTTATTTTGTGTTTTATTAGGTACATGATCATGTGGATTCACGAAAAAAAATATAAAAATTAAAAAACAGAATCAAAAACAGCAGAAGAAAAATCACACCATGGAGGAAGGACAGACTGGCATTCAACGCCAGTAAGGAGCATCTGTCTGGCGTTCAACGCTAGACCAGAGCATGAATCTGGCGCTGAACGCCAGAAACAAGACATTCTGGTGTTTGAACGCCAGGAATGTGCCTTAAGGAAAGCTGGTGCTGAATGCCAGTAACAAGCATGGAACTGGCGTTCAACGCCAGAAACATGCTATACATGGGCGTTGAACGCCCAGAACATGCTTTACATGGGCGTTGAACGCCCAGAATGTGCATCACCTCGGCGTTTAAACGCCAGAATGGTATGCAAAGGCATTTTATATGCCTATTTGGTGCAGGGATGGAATTCCTTGACACCTCAGGACCTGTGGACCCCACAAGATCACCTCAGGATCTGTGGACCCCACAGGATCCCCACCTAACATATTCCCACCTTACCTCCTAATCCTATTTACACTCTCCCCCATATCACATTTCCCAAAACCCTTCACCAATCACCTCAATCTCTCTTCCCCATTGACAAACCCCAATTTGACGGTTTGTTTTGTATTGAGTTTAGAATATTTTGATAACCTTTTGTCACGTTTAGCCTAGGAATTAGCATGATTTTGCTATCTCTCCCGTATTTGTGCTTAAGTGTAAAAACATGCTTTTTAAGCCTTATTTTGATGAATCATATTTCCTCTTTGATTCCATAAGATGCCTTGATGTGTTTGTTAGTAATCTCAGGATGAAATAGGCTAGACATGGATCAAAGGAAGCAGGGAAGGAAGCATGCAAGTGGAGAGAAGCATAAAAAGTCAAAGAAGCAAAGTCAGCCATGTACGCGTACGCGCACAAGGCGCTCGCGCGCACATTGCGGAATCGGCCAGGGACGCGCACGCGTACCGTGCGCGCACGCGTCGATGATCGCACATGACTTCATTAAGGCAACACGTGCCTGGCGATTTTGGAAGGTTTCAACAACCAACTTTGGCGCCAAAATGCATATAAGAGCCAAGGATTGAAGGGGATTAACACACATTCACATCCATAGACTCATTTTAGATCCATAGATAGATATTTTTAGTTTTTGTTACATTTGTAGAGAGAGAAACTCCAACTTCTCTCTAGGATTCATCTTCATTTTCTCAATTCTCAACCATTCCTTGGTGAGATCTATCACAACACTCAATTTACTTTGTTCATGTTGTAGATCATCTTCTCTAATCTCAATTAGTGTTTATAATTGTTCAATTCTCATAGATCTTAGGTTTAACTTTGTTGTTATTGGATTCTATTGATTCATTGAAGATCTCGTTTTCATTGTTGTTCATTGTTGATTGTTGTTAATCTCTTGTGTTGAATTACTTTGATTCTAATTCTCTTCTCTCAATTTTACTATGTCTTTCATTCTTGCCCTCTAAATGTTTGAGAAAATGCCAACTTTAGATATGGAGTAGTACCTCCTCACTTGACCTAGTGGTTGAGTCATTGGAGACACTTGAATAATGGATGTCAATTGTTGATTAAGAATTGAGGATTGCTAATTGACTTAGAGTGCACTAAAGCTAGACTTCCCTAGGGTAAGACTAGGACTTGTGACTTGAGTTAATTACTTTTACTTGACTTTCCTCTATGATTAGGGGTTAACTAAGTAAAGCAACACTCCTTTGTTATCACAATTGAATGAAGCTATAGTGATGGGACTTCCAATGTTCAACCTTGGCCAAGGCTTTTAATATTGATTGATTGTTGTTTTCTTTTATTCACACTTTTATGCCACACTCTTCAAGCCACAAAAAGACCACTTAACCAATACATGCATCCTTGTAGCATTCCTAGGGAAGAACGACTCGGGACTAATACTCTCGATTATAGATTGTAGATTTGTTTGATAAATGGATTTTGCGTCGGTTTAGACTATACTACGATTGATTACTTGATAATTTCTATACCGGCAAAAATCTAATCGTCAAAATGGCGCCGTTGCCGGGGAATGCGCATGAGTGCCATGTCTTTGGTTAATGTAAATATGTGAATATTGTGAATATGTTTGTCTTTTGTTTGATTGTTGGTTTCCATTAGTTTTAGATCTCTATTAATTTTGTTGCTATTTGCCACTATGAATTCTCATCCTTGTGGTTTTGGATATAACTATGACTATTTTGTAGGCGATGAAAACTTGAATGATGGCTCACATTATGGGAGAGATGAATTCTTAGGAGGGTAGCAATATCCATATGAGCAATCATTATGGCCACCTTCCCCTTCAAGTTACTATGATGGTAATCCTTCCTATAATGCATATCATTCCTATGGATATGATGACTCTTATCATGGGTATACCTCTCAACCACCACCATTCTATACACCATATTCTCAACCCACATCTTATTTCCACCAATTGCCTACATATGATCCAAATCCATATTCCCCCTATGCATACCCTTGTGACGATTATGAACAAGCAACCCTTGAATCACCACCACTCCAACATTTTTACCCTCCAACCCAAGTTCCCATAAATGATACACTTGGTATCATTCTTCAAGAGCAAAAAGAGCTCCAAACCGCCTTCACTAGTTTCACCTCCACCCTCCAAGAATTTACGTCCCGTATAATTTCACCCTCTACCAATAACCAAAATGACTTCCCATCTCAAAGCTTTGATGAATCTTCTTTCCAACCATATTATGATTCTCCCTCTCCGCCACAAACCTCCATGGAAGCATATCAATGTCCATTAATCCAAGAGCAATATGATCCTACTTATGTTAGTAAAGCGGAACAAGAATTAACGGATCACTTCAAGGAAGAAATGGATCGACTTCAAGCAACCATCCGTCAAAAGATAGATTCTTGGGATTCATATCACAAGCGAAATGAGTTCACGGATGATTGTGAGAAAGCAACCAAAGAGGGAGGTATGAGGGAGACTTTAGAGTCTCAAGTTGAGCACAAGGAAATGGAGTGTATGTTGCAACAAGCGGAGGAAATGAAGATCTTTGAAGATAAAAAAGTGGAAGAAGACCTAGAGGAGGATGAACAAGAAGGAAGTTCCATCAACGAAAATAACTCTACATCAAGTGACAATGGTGATCTTGTTGAAGCTTCCCCCTTCGAATGTGAAGCCAATGTTGAGGAGGGTGCGCAACCTCCAACACATAACTTGATCAATGATAAAGGTTTGAAGGAAGTTAGCAAACAAGAAGAATTTAAAAAGAGTTATCAAAAGATGGAAATCATCATGGAGGAGCCAAAGGAAGTGGAACCTACAATGTCAAGACCATTAGATATCTTCCTTGCTAAGTCGCCGTCCCAATTACAAATTGAGTGGGTAATCATCTCATCCTTTAATTTTCTTGGCCCATATCAATATGCGTTGTTAGAAACGAACGGTCAACTTAGAACCCTTTGTGGGCTAGAGAGTAAGAACGGATTAGATGTTGGTGGACAATGGGAAACAAGGCACATAAAGGACGGAAGATCAAACTTTGAGTTTCAAAAGCCGAGTGAAGCCAAACTCGATGGGATTAAGATGATGAGTATGAGTTACAAGGAGAATTCAATAAGTTTGTCACCCTATTGGAAGCATGTAGATCAAGAAGAAAAGGGGTTGACAAACAAAGTATGGGACCCCGGAACATACATAGATCACTATCAACTTAGGGGCCTTGTTACTTGCTTAGGCCCCCTTGAAGGCCTTGTACGTTTAAATTGGGATCCCGGAGGCTATTGGAAGAGAAAACATTGGTGGGGATTCGAAGAAGAGTTCAAGCATAAGCCACCATAGCAAGGACTCCATCAAAATGTCCAACTTAAGGACTTTAACTAAAAGTGCTATGTGGGAGACACCCCACCATGATAAACTCTTTCCACTCCCTTCTAATTTTGTTTAATAAGAGATTTGAGTTACCATTGTAGGTAGTTTTTCACTTCATAATTAGCTTGTTTGTGTACACTAGTTGCTAGAATATTAACATGTATGTTGTGCTTAGTAGAAATAGAATAAATCTCAAAACCAACTTGCATTTTAGAAAGTGTGTGATTTTGACTAAATAAGGAGTTGTAGGCACCATGGGGAGTCTCTGGGCAATTAGAGCTTTTAGGCAATTCAAAAAAAAAAAAAAGAAGAGGGGGGTGGACGCGCGCGCACCATGTACGCGCACGCGTCCATGAGCGGATGCATCATCACCCATATTCCAGAGAGTTGGGCCTCTCATAGGCCAGCATTGTGCCTCAAGCCCAACTCACTCCACGCTTAAGCGCACAACGTGCGTGCGCGCCGTCTTTAAGCTCATGAACGTTCACGCGGACGCGCACTTGCCGCGCCCGCGCCGATTTGCTGCTGCAACGATTGAGCCAATCCCCGAGAGTTGAGCTGACTCTGGGCTAGCTTTAGGCCCCAGGCCCAACTTGATCTGTGCGAGCGCACGCATCGCGCCAGCGCGCCATATCACAAGTCGTCCATGTACGCGGACGCGCACTTACCGCGCGCGCGTCCTTGCGTGCTATCACCAATCTAGGCCACGAACCCGAGAGTTGGGCGTGCCTCAAGCCCACTCTAAGCTTCAGGCCCAATCTAATGTACGCGTGCGCGCACTGTACGCGCACGCGCCTTTGCCTATTCTGCCATCCCATGCTAGAGCGCACCGTACGCTCACGCGTGGATCCCCATATTCCCCAATGAGCGCGGACGCGTACATGCCGCGTGCGCGCAGATCTGATGGCGCGACTCCCAGGCCATTCTCCAGAGAGTTAGGCCTGAGTTGGGCCGACTCTAAGCCCCTAGCCCAACCCAATGCACGCGTGCGCGCATTGTACGCGCACGCGTCCCTTCCTATTTTACTCATCCACGCTTAGGCGCGCTGTACGCGCACGCGTAGGTCCCAAGTTTTCTCAAGGGACGCGGACGCGCAAGGTGCGCGCGCGCCGATTCAAAAATAAGGATACCCTAATGTGCGACGCACACTGCGCAGTCGCGCACACCTTCCCACAGCCACAGCCAGAGCTAGAGCCTATCGTTGTACCTCCCACTGATCCTCCGGTTTAGCATCGAGGACGATGCTTGATTTTAAGTGTGGGGAGGGCACCGGTAGCATTATTTGGGAACCGGTGAACTTTTCGGCCTAGTTACCTTATTTTGCACATCTTTGTATATATTTTGATGCATTTCTGGTTTGCTTTGGATACTTTTATTGCTTATTTTGGATTTTAGATATTTTAGATGTTTTGGACGATAGATTCCGTACTTTTAGTTGGATTCTTCTCTATACATTTTGTTTATCTTTATTTTTAGTTTGTAGTTGTGATTAGAAATCTTACTTTGGATTACAAATATTTAGTCACCCTTTTTGCATAAGAAATTGGTTTTAAGTGAAAAAGGAAAGGGTGAACTAAGAAAAATTTTTGGATTTTTTCAATCACAATAATGCTTAGTCAAACATTGAAATTTTCCAAGGAGTTTGAATATAGGGCATTAACCCAATTGATTGAAAGAAAATTTTTGGTGAAACTTGCTTGAATTTCATACCTCGTGAAGCATATATTGAACTAAGAACACAAGCTTGTGAGACTTGAGCCTATTGATGTGGTTACATTTTATAACCACTTATTTTCCATTCTTGTGTGAAATTGTTCTCTTTCTATGATTGTGATCCTTGATTTGCTTGATTCTATATATCCATTTATTTCTTGTGTTTGCGCATTTATATGATTGAGGCCATCACTTCATTAGCCACTTACCCAAATAGCCAACCTTTTACTCTCCATTGTTAGCCAATTTTGAGCCTATGCTTAGCCAACTTATTCTCAATTTAGCACATTACAAGCCTAAGGCGGAAAACCAATGAAAAGCCCTTGTTTGGATCTTTGATTAGCCTAGGCTAGTGAGAGTGTTTATTATTCAAGTTGGTGAGGCTTGGGAACATTGGATGGGATAAAAGGGGTAGTACACTTTCATGTTTAGGAATTGGGTACATATTCATGTATTGATTAAATGTAAAGACCTTATGCATTGATGTTCTTGTATGTAGTTTGAAAGAAGAAAAAGAAAAAAAAAAGTATATAAGGAAAAAAAATGAATGAAAAGAAAAAAAAAAAGAAAAAAAAATATATGATGATGAAAAAAAGAAAAAAAAATATACAGTAAAGAGGGGACAAAATGCCCCAAAGTGAAGTCAATAAAAAGGAATCAATGCATAGGTGTTATGAATCAAATAAGAATGCATGAGTATGTAAGAAAAAAGTGAAGAATGGGTAGTTAGGATAGCTTGCATTTGTATAGGTCATTAAATAGGTTAGGTGGGAAAGTCTATGCTAATCAAAGATTCAAATCCTAGTCCACTTAACCATAAATGATCCTACCTTGATCCTAACCCCATTACAACCTAAATGAAAGACCTCATGATGAATGTATGCATGCATTAAATAAGTGTTGATTGTTAGAAGAAAATCAAATTTTGGAAAACATGATTAGAAGAGAATTGAGTGAATTAACCCTTAAACACTTGAGTGAATAAAGCGGATACACATCCGGTGAGGGTTCAAAAGTTCAATCACATGTATTCACCCATATTATCTATATTCTTGCAAGTTGAACTCCTTTTGATAATTCAATACAATTGTGGTTTGGACTTAGTTCCTATATGCCTAGCTCTTGTGCTCATGCATGTCTCTTGGGAATTGATTTGTTTGAACTAAGAATTTCCAATTGCTTTAGATAGTTGCCTTTAGATAGGACTCACATAGTTTAGTTGCATTCAATGTCATAACCCTTAGTTCCTTCTTATTTTAGCATGAGGACATGCTAAGGTTTAAGTGTGGGGAGGTTGACAAACCCCAATTTGATGGTTTGTTTTGTATTGAGTTTAGAATATTTTGATAACCTTTTGTCACGTTTAGCCTAGGAATTAGCATGATTTTGCTATCTCTCCCGTATTTGTGCTTAAGTGTAAAAACATGCTTTTTAAGCCTTATTTTGATGAATCCTATTTCCTCTTTGATTACATAAGATGCCTTGATGTGTTTGTTAGTAATCTCAGGATGAAATAGGCTAGGCATGGATCAAAGGAAGCAGGGAAGGAAGCATGAAAGTGGAGAGAAGCATAAAAAGTCAAAGAAGCAAAGTCAGCCATGTACGCGTACGCGCACAAGGCGCTCGCGCGCATATTGCGGAATCGGCCAGGGACGCGCACGCGTACCGTGCGCGCACGCGTCGATGATCGCACATGACTTCATTAAGGCAACACGTGCCTGGCGATTTTGGAAGGTTTCAATAACCAACTTTGGCGCCAAAATGCATATAAGAGCCAAGGATTGAAGGGGATTAACACACATTCACATCCATAGACTCATTTTAGATCCATAAATAGATATTTTTAGTTTTAGTTACATTTGTAGAGAGAGAAACTCCAACTTCTCTCTAGGATTCATCTTCATTTTCTCAATTCTCAACCATTCCTTGGTGAGATCTATCACAACACTCAATTTACTTTGTT
This sequence comes from Arachis stenosperma, assembly GCF_014773155.1. Taxonomy (NCBI): domain Eukaryota; kingdom Viridiplantae; phylum Streptophyta; class Magnoliopsida; order Fabales; family Fabaceae; genus Arachis; species Arachis stenosperma. Next base: position 105,373,500 of record NC_080377.1, on the reverse strand, counting down.
CATGTTGTAGATCATCTTCTCTAATCTCAATTAGTGTTTGTAATTGTTCAATTCTCATAGATCTTAGGTTTAACTTTGTTGTTATTGGATTCTATTGATTCATTGAAGATCTCATTTTCATTGTTGTTCATTGTTGATTGTTGTTAATCTCTTGTGTTGAATTACTTTGATTCTAATTCTCTTCTCTCAATTTTACTATGTCTTTCATTCTTGCCCTCTAAATGTTTGAGAAAATGCCAACTTTAGATATGGAGTAGTACCTCCTCACTTGGCCTAGTGGTTGAGTCATTGGAGACACTTGAATAATGGATGTCAATTGTTGATTAAGAATTGAGGATTGCTAATTGACTTAGAGTGCACTAAAGCTAGACTTCCCTAGGGTAAGACTAGGACTTGTGACTTGAGTTAATTACTTTTACTTGACTTTCCTCTATGATTAGGGGTTAACTAAGTAAAGCAACACTCCTTTGTTATCACAATTGAATGAAGCTATAGTGATGGGACTTCCAATGTTCAACCTTGGCCAAGGCTTTTAATATTGATTGATTGTTGTTTTCTTTTATTCACACTTTTATGCCACACTCTTCAAGCCACAAAAAGACCACTTAACCAATACATGCATCCTTGTAGCATTCCTAGGGAAGAACGACTCGGGACTAATACTCTCGATTATAGATTGTAGATTTGTTTGATAAATGGATTTTGCGTCGGTTTAGACTATACTACGATTGATTACTTGATAATTTCTATACCGGCAAAAATCCAATCGTCACCCATCACCTATTCACCACTCACATCCATCCACTCTTCCCCATAAATCCCACCTACCTCCAAAATTCAAAAATCTTTCCCACCCAAACCCACCCTAAAATGACCGAACCTACCCTCTCCCCTTTCCCTATATATACCCCTCCATTCCACTTCATTTTCACACAACACAAACCCCTCTTCTATCCCTTGGCCGAAACCTACACTCCACCTTCTCCTCAATATTTTCTTCTTCTTCTTCTTCTTTTCTTTCTTCTCTTGCTCGAGGGCGAGCAATATTCTAAGTTTGGTGTGGTAAAAGCATAAGCTTTTTGTTTTTCCATTACCATCAATGGCACCTAAGGCCGGAGAATCCTCTAGAAAAGGAAAAGGGAAGACAAAAGCTTCCACCTCCGAGTCATGGGGATGGAAAGATTCATCTCCAAAAGCCATCAAGACCACTTCTATGATGTTGTGGCAAAGAAGAAGGTGATCCCTGAGGTCCCTTTCAAGCTCAAGAAAAATGAGTATCCGGAGATCCGACATGAGATCCGAAGAAGAGGTTGGGAAGTCCTAACCAACCCCATGCAACAAGTCGGAATCTTAATGGTTCAAGAGTTCTATGCCAATGCATGGATCACTAGGAACCATGATCAAAGTATGAACCCGAGTCCAAAGAATTATCTCACAATGGTTCGGGGGAAATACTTAGATTTTAGTCCGGAAAATGTAAGATTGGTGTTCCACTTGCCCATGATGCAAGAAGATGTACGCCCCTACACTAGAAGGGTCAACTTTAATCAAAGGTTGGACCAAGTCCTTATGGACATATGTGTGGAAGGAGCTCAATGGAAGAGAGACTCCAAAGGCAAGCCAGTCCAACTAAGAAGATTGGACCTCAAGCCTGTGGCTAGAGGATGGTTGGAGTTCATTCAACGCTCCATCATTCCCACTAACAACCGATCTGAAGTTACTGTAGATCGGGCCATCATGATTCATAGCATCATGATTAGAGAGGAAGTAGAAGTTCATGAAGTCATCTCCAATGAATTCTACAAAATAGCCGAAAAGCCCTCCACCATGGCAAGGCTAGCTTTTCCTCACCTTATTTTCCATCTATGTTACTCAGCTGGAGTTATCATAGAAGGAGACATCTCCATTGAAGAGGATAAGCCCATCACCAAGAAGAGGATGGAGCAAGCAAGAGAGACCCTCCACGGTTCTCAAGAGATGCATGAGGAAGCTCATCATCAAGAAATCCCTGAGATGCCTCAAGGGATGCACTTTCCTCCCAACAACTATTGGGAACAACTCAACACTTCCTTAGAAGATTTGAGCCACAATGTGGAACAATTAAGGGTGGAACATCATGAACACTCCATCATTCTCCAGGAAATAAGAGAAGATCAAAGAGCAATGAGGGAGGAGCAACAAAGGGAAGGAAGGGACATAGAAGAGCTTAAGGACATTGTTGGTCCTTCAAGAAGAAGATGCCACTAAGTTGGATTCATTCCTTGTTCTTATTTCTTTCTGTTTTTCGGTTTCTATGTTATGTTTATCTATGTTTTGTGTCTCTACTTCATGATCATTAGTATGTAGTAACTATGTCTTAAAGCAATGAATAAAATCCATTAATCCTTCACCTCTCTTAAAAGAAAAATGTTTTAATTCAAAAGAACAAGAAGTACATGAATTTCGAATTTATCCTGGAATTTAGTTTAATTATATTGATGTGGTGACAATACTTTTTGTTTTCTGAATAAATGCTTGAACAGTGCATATTTTTGATCTTGTTGTTTATGAATGTTAAAACTGTTGGCTCTTGAAAGAATGATGAACAACGAGAAATGTTATTGATGATCTGAAAAAAATCATGAAATTGATTCTTGAAGCAAGAAAAAGCAGTAAAAAACAAAAGCTTGCGAAGAAAAAAAAAAGAAGAGGTGGCGAAAAAAAAATATAGAAAGAAAAAAAAGAAAAAGCAAGCAGAAAAAGCCAATAGCCCTTAAAACCAAAAGGCAAGGGTAAAAAGGATCCAAAGCAGAAAGAGTGTGCTTAAGAACCCTGGACACCACTAACTGGGGACTCTAGCAAAGCTGAGTCACAATCTGAAAAGGTTCACCCAGTTATGTGTCTGTGGCATTTATGTATCCGGTGGTAATACTGGAAAACAAAGTGCTTAGAGCCACGGCCAAGACTCATAAGTAGCTGTGTTCAAGAATCAACATGCTTAACTAGGAAAGTCAATAACACTATCTGAACTCTGAGTTCCTAGAGACGCCAATCACTTTAAACTTCAAAGGAAAAAGTGAGATGCCAAAACTATTCAGAAGCAAAAAGCTACAAGTCCCGCTCATCTAATTAGAATTAATATTCATTGATATTTTGGAATTTATAGTATATTCTCTTCTTTTTATCCTATTTAATTTTTAGTTGCTTGGGGTCAAGCAACAATTTAAGTTTGGTGTTGTGATGAGCGGATAATTTATATGCTTTTTGACATGGTTTTTAGGTAGTTTTTAGTAAGTTCAAGCTACTTTTATGGATGTTTTCATTAGTTTTTATGTTAAATTCACATTTCTGGACTTTACTATGAGTTTGTGTGTTTTTCTGTGATTTCAGGTAATTTCTGGCTGAAATTGAGGAACTTGAGTAAAACTCTGAAAAAGGCCGACAAAAAGGACTGCTGATGCTGTTGGAATTTGACCTCCCTGCACTCCAAATGGCGCGCTCTCAATGACGTTGGAAAGTAGACATCCAGAGCTTTCCAGCAATATATAATAGTTCATACTTCATTCGGGAATTGATGACGTAAAGTGGCGCTCAACGCCAAGTACATGCTGCTGTCTGGAGTTAAACGCCAGAAACACGTCATAACCCGGAGTTAAACGCCAGAAACACGCTATAACTCGGCGTTCAACTCCAAGAAAAGCCTCAGCTCGTGGATAGATCAAGCTCAGCCCAAGCATACACCAAGTGGGCCCCGGAAGTGGATTTATGCATCAATTACTTACTCATGTAAACCCTAGTAGCTAGTCTAGTATATATAGGACATTTAACTATTGTATTAGACATCTTTGATCACTTTAGATCTAAGGAACATCTGGGGGCGCATAGTCCTTAGACCATGGGGGCTGGCCATTACCTTATATTCAATTCTCTTTTAAGGATTAAGGGTGTGGAGCTCTGCTGTACCTCAAGTTTCAATACAATTACCATTACCTTATATTCAATTCTCTTTTATTCTTATTCCAAGATATACGTTGCACTTCAAATTGATGAATGTGATGATCCGTGACACTCATCATCATTCTCACCTATGAACGCGCGTGACTGACAACCACTTCCGTTCTACTTTAGACCGGGCGCATATCTCTTAGATTCCCCAACAGAATCTTCGTGGTATAAGCTAGATAGATGGCGGCATTCATGGGGATCCGGAAAGTCTAACGTTGTCTGTGGTATTCCGAGTAGGATTCCGGTATTGAATGATTGTGACGAGCTTCAAACTCCTGAAGGCTGGGCGTTAGTGACAGACGCAAAAGAATCAAGGGATTCTATTCCAGCCTGATTGAGAACTGACAGATGATTAGCCGTGCTGTGACAGAGCATTTGGACCATTTTCACTGAGAGGATGGGATGTAGCCATCAACAAGGGTGATGCCTCCAGACGATTAGCCATGCAGTGACAGCGCATAGGACCATTTTCCCGAGAGGATAAAACGTAGCCATTGAAGACGGTGATGCCCTATATACAGCTTGCCATGGAAAGGAGTAAGAAGGATTGGATGAATGTAATAAGAAAGTAGAGATTCGAGAGGATTCTAGCATCTCCACACACCTATCTGAAATTCCCACCATTAATTTACATAAGTATTTCTATCCTATTTTATTTTCTGTTTATTATTAATTTTCGAACTCATCATAAACCAATTTAATCTGCCTAACTGACAAATACAAGGTGACCATAGCTTGCTTCATACCAACAATCTCTGTGGGATCGACCCTTACTCACGTAAGGTATTACTTGGATGACCCAGTACACTTGCTGGTTAAGTTGAACGGAGTTGTGGAAAGAAAGTGCTGAGTTAATTTTTATGCACATGCTAAAGAGCCATTATTGTTGATCACAATTTCGTCCACCAATAGCCATCTTGGCTTCTAACTCCTTAAACTTCTTTTCTGTCTCCTCTTGTTGCCTTAGGATATAAGATCTAAGATCTCTTTGTTTTAGCATGACGCATGGAGATCTTCATCCATGGGAGGTGGTGTGGGAAGAGAGGGTTCATTGTTTGAGGGAAAGGTATTATAGTTAGAAGGTGGTTCTTGGGAGTATTGGTGTTGGAATGGTGGTGGCTCTAAGTATGGTTGATATGGTGGTTGGTATGGTGGATATGGGTTAGGATCATATGGAGGTGAATGGTGGTGTGAGGCTTGTGAGTATGGTGGGGGGCTATATTGAGGAGGGGGTTCATATGCATATGATGATTGTGGTTGGCAACCACACACATTAGATTGATATGCATCAAGAGTTAGAATTGTACCCATAAGGAGCTGGAGGAGGTTGTTGCCAAGAAGGTTGTCCATAAGCTTGGGGCTCCTCCCACCTTTGATTCCCAAATCCTTGATGCACATCCCCGTTGAAGCTTCCAATTCCTACAACATAGTTGTAACCACGCTCATAGCCAAAAGGATTAGAATTCATAGTAGCAAATAAAAATAAAAGCTAACTAAAATAAGCAATAAAGTCCTAAAGCTAACAAAAACTAACAAATAAGCAAAAGGCAAACATATTCACAATATTCACAATATATACAATAGCTAATAACATAGCACCATTGCAATTCCCCGGCAGCGGCACCATTTGATGAAGAGGAATTTGTCGTGTCGGTATAGAATTTCTTAACTAAAATCTCGTTGTAAGCATAGCTCTAAACCAACAAACAATCCTCCCAATCAAAATTTGGTTGTCACAAGTACAAACCCCAATGAAAATTAACCAAAGTATTTAAACTTCGGGTTGTCTCACAAGGAGTTGCAATGAAGTGGCCAATTATTGGCTATGGAGGAACAATGGGGTTTGATTTATAAAAGGGCAAGAAAATAAATGACAAGAAAAGTAAATCAAGTAACTAAATAAAGCAAGTAATAAAGAGAGACATTCATGGAAAAGATTGAGAACTTAACCTAGTCACTAATACAATAATTTACAAGAATTTATCTTATTTTGTCATTCCCAACGATGGAAGAAGGTATACTATTATCTTCACACTCGGAGAAAATCAAATAAGACTAGCTAATCTCAATCCAAAATTCCTAATAAACTTACTAATTAATTTAGCAAAAGATTAGCGTCAATGGAAACAATACTAACTAACAACTCTAGATCACCAACATGAGTTGGGTCTTAATGACTCAAGATTACCTAATTACTCTTTCCAAGCCAAGAATGCTCAAAATCTACTCTAACATCCTAGCAAGCATTTTGTCAAACACTTGGAAGGCATAAAAGGAAAGTATAATAAATGTGCAAAAATAATAAAAGCTAATAACTACCAATTGCAAGAAGGGTAAAATTCACAGCTTAAATCAATAATGAAGGAACATCAAACATCAAATTTCATTAAAGGAATCCAAATCCAATATGAGTCATGAACATAAAAGAGGCATAAAAGTAAAATTAACAATACAAACTATGAGAAGTGTTCATACCCTGGTTCGAACTACGCTATCCTGGATGGACGACGTCACAAGTGACCGACCTGTTGAAAAGGGTGGTCGTCACCGACCTCTTCCCCAAAGAGCTCGGCCAAATTGCCCTAGAGGCCCAAGCAGGCCCAAACAGAAGAACGCAGCCCACTCTAAAGGCTGCTGGCCTAAAAGATAGGTGACCTCGTACAAAGATAAGATAAGATAACTAACTTATCTCATAGAAGGGTCACCCCTACACTACTATAAATACACTAGAGCCCCCATGTATAACTCATACTCTGATTCTACACAAAAACCTACCTAAAGCACGTGCTAACTTAAGCATCAGAGTCTTTTGCAGGTACCACCACCCTCTGGTGATCAAGGATCAGTAGCACCACTAGATCCAGCAAGTCGGATACAATAGCTCTGAACCCATTAGAAGATCTCATCCGAGATCGACCCTCAGTTTTAGGTAACCCTTGGAATATTGGCGTTGTTACCGCTGAATCTGTAAGTTATCCCATCGACATGGCAAACTCTGGAGTAGAAGAAGTAACGCCATTAAAGGACACGAATGCCACACCCAACTCCACAAAGGACACACCTCAATCCAAGGGTGACAAGTAAACCGCAAACACAGAAATCTTAGATACCATTCGTTAACAACAGGATCGCCTTAAACAGCTCAAACAAGAGGTCGAACATCAACGAGAGGCTGAGAGGGACCTTCAAAGGGAAACAAGAAAGCGCCGAGAGATAAAAGACAAGCTCCTTAAGCTCGAAGCCGACCTCAAAACTAAGTCAACTCGATCCAATCGCGAAGATGGCCCTCGTGAGGACTGGTGCACGAAACTGCAATCGCACTTGCAATTTTGCACAACTAACCAGCAAGTGCACTGGGTCATCCAAGTAATACCTTACGTGAGTAAGAGTCGATCCCACGGAGATTGTCGGCTTGAAGCAAGCTATGGTTACCTTGTAACTCTTAGTCAGGAGATTAATAATGAAAAGGGTTTTTGTTTGCAACGTAATAAAAGAGCATGAAATAAAAGGTACTTGTGATTCAGTAATGAAGAACATGTTGGAGTTTTGGAGATGCTCTGTCATCTAAATCTCTGCTTTCATACTGTCTTCTTTTTCACACACGCAAGGCTCCTTCCATGGCAAGCTGTATGTTGGCGGATCACTGTTGTCAATGGCTACCATCCGTCCTCTCAGTGAAAAAGGTCCATGTACATGGCTAATCATCTGTCAGTTCTCACTTATGTTGGAATAAGATCCACTGATCCTTTTGCGTCTGTCAGACGCCCAACATTCATGAGTTTGAGGCTCGTCACAGTCATCCCTTCCCAGATCCTACTCGGAATACCACAGACAAGGTTTAGACTTTTCGGATCTCAGGAATGCTGCCAAAGGATTCTAGCCTATACCACGAAGACTCTGGTTGCAAGGATTCAAGCACTCTGTTGTCAGGAGAGATACTCAAATTCATGAACCATGAACCCAAGAGATGCACATTCAATCTAAGGTAGAACGGGAGTGGTTGTCAGCCACACATTCAAAGGTTGAGAATGGCGATGGGTGTCACGGATCATCACATTCAGCATGTTGAAATGCGAATGAGTATCTTAGAATGGAAACAAGCGTGTTTGAATAGAAAATGGAAGTAATTGCATTAATCCATCGAGACACAGCAGAGCTCCTCACCCCCAACAATGGAGTTTAGAGACTCATGCCGTAGAGATACAATGTAAAACGTGAAAATGTTATGAGGTACAAAATAAATCTCTAAAAGTTGTTTTTATACTAAACTAAGATAGGTAGTGCAGAAATCTACTTCTGGGGCCCACTTGGTGTGTGCTGGGGTTGAGCATTGAAGCTTTAACATGTATAGGCTATTCTTAGAGTTAAACACCAGCTTTGGTGCCAGTTTGGGCGTTTAACTCCAACTTTAATGCCAGTTCTGGCGTTTTGATGTCAGAAAAGGGCAGAGAGCTGGCGTTTTGACGCCATTTTTTATTGTCAAAACTCGCGCAAAGTATGGACTATTATATATTGTAGGAAAGCCCTGGATGTCTACTTTCCAACGCAATTAAGTGCGCGCCATTTAGAGTTCTGTAGCTCCAGAAAATCAACTTCGAGTGTAGGGAGGTCAGAATCCAACAGCATCTGCAGTCCTTTTTCAGCCTCTGAATCAGATTTTTGCTCAGGTTCCTCAATTTCAGCCAGAAAATACTTGAAATCACAGAAAAACACAAAAACTCATAGTAAAGTTTAGAAATATGATTTTTGCACAAAAAACTAATAAAAAATATACTAAAAAGTGGCTAAATACTACTAAAAATTATATGAAAATACCCCAAAAAGCATATAAAATATCCGCTCATCACAACACCAAACTTAAACTGTTGCTTGTCCTCAAGCAACTAGATGAATAAAATAGGAAAAAGAAAATCAAGAGGCAATAGAATCTCAGAGTTCACATGAAGCTAAAATTCTAATTAGATGAGCGGGACTAGTAGCTTTTTGCTTATGAATAGTTTTGGCATCTCCATTTATCCTTTGAAGTTCTGACTGACTGGCATCTATAGAAACTCAGAATTCAAATACTGTTATTGATTTTCCTAGTTTAGCATGTTGATTCTTGAACACAGCTACTTTATGAGTCTTGGTCGTGGCCTTAAGCATTATGTTTTCCAGTATTACCACCGGATACATAAATGCCACAGACGCATAACTGAGTGAACCTTTTCAGATTGTGACTTAGCTTTGCTAAAGTCCCCAATTAGAGGTGTCTAGAGTTCTTAAGCATAATCTTTTTGTGTTGGATCACGACTTTAACCACTCAGTCTCAAGTTTTTCACTTGCACCTACATGCTACAAGCACATGATTAGGGACAGCTTGATTCAGCTGCTTAGGCAAGGATTTTATGCATGTAGGCCCTCCTATCCATTGATGCTCAAAGCCTTGGATTCTCTTCACCCTTGCCTTTTGGTTTAAAGGGCTATTGGCTTTTTCTGCTTGCTTTCTTCTTTTTCTTTCTTTTATTTTTCATTTTTTTCAAGCTTTGTTCTTCAATGCTTTCTCTTGCTTCAAGAATCAATTCTAGGATTTTTCAAATTATCAGCAACATTTCTCTTTTTTTCATCATTCTTTCAAGAGCCAACAATTTTAACATTCATAAACTTCACTATCAAAATTTATGCAATGTTCAAGCATTCATTCAGAGAACAAAAAGTATTGTCACCACATATAAATAATTTGAATTTTTCTTATTAAGAACTCAAAAATAAAATTACTTCCTTATTCTAAAATCTACTATTTTATTCATGTTTAATGATGATGAGAAAAATAAATTATAGCTTACTTGGGGATAAAATTAAAAATGAAAAATAAAGACACTAATTACTACTATTCATATGACTTTTAAAATAGATTTCTAATAGCAGAGTTATCACTAAGTTAAGATTAGGACTCAACAACCTTTATTTTGGGAGGTGGATGCTCCTTCAATCCGTGGGGTGTCTGGCCCTTCAAGAAATAGCTTCTGGCGCTTCAGTTCCTGCAGTTCATGCCCTTGCTTCTCCTGTTCCTTAAGCAGCTTGTAGAGCATGTTATTTTGATTTTGCTGTTCTTCTTTCATTTGATCCATGGCTTCTTGCAGCTTGGTGATAGATGCTTCTAAGCGGTTCCAGTAGTCAATCTGTGGGATTTTTGGGAGGAACTCATGCGCCCTCCTTTTGATGGGAATGTCTTGCACTTGTTGCCTTTCCATTGAATTTTTTGTGATTGGGAGATCAACTGAAATATAATCATCTACTCCCATCTTCACTCTAGCATCTTTACATAACAGAGAAATCAAGCTTGGGTAGGCCAATTTGGCTTCAGTGGAGTTCTTGTTTCCAATTGTATAAAGCTCACAAGCAATCAGATGATGAACTTCCACTTCGTTTCCCATCATGATGCAATGGATCATCAATGTTCTTTTAACAATGACCTCAGAGCGATTGCTGGTGGATAGTATGGAACGCCCAGTAAAATCCAGTCAGCCTCTAGCAATTGGTTTGAGATCCCCTCTCTTGAGTTGAATTGGGACATTTTTTGTGTTGGTTACCCACTTGGCTCCAAGGATGCGTATGTCCTCTAGAACTTGGTCCAATCGCTTATCTTGACTCACAATTCTCTTGTTAAAGAATTCTGGGTCATCTTGTAGTTGAGGCAGCTTGAAGATCTCTCTTATGCTTTCAAGGTGGAAGTAGATAATCCTCCCTCTGACCATAGTTTAAAAGGTATAGAAGGCGGTTCCAGACATTTTCTGTTTATCTGTTTGCCACAGATTTGAGTAGAATTCCTGAACTATGTTTCTTCCCACCTTTGTCTCAGGATTAGCTAGGATTTCCCAGCCTCTATTTCGAATCTGCTCTTGGATCTCTAGATATTCATCTTCTTTCAGATCAAATTTAACTTCCAGGATCACTGACCTCGGACTCATTATTTTATAATAATGGTCTGCATCTTCTTTGGTTAAGAACCTTTCTTGATTCCAAAGTGATTTTGGAATATTCTCTTTCTTGCCTCTTGAGGTGGTTTATTTTCCCTTAGGAGCCATGATCTTGGTGAGTCTTGGCTCAGTGATCATGAAAAGCATACCAAACTTAGAGGTTTGCTTGTCCTCAAGCAAAAAAAAGGAAAGGAGAGGAAGAGAAGGAGAGACAATTTTAAATGGTGGAGGAGAGGGGATGGCCGAATGTGAATTTAAAAGGGAGAGGGGGTGGGTTCAAAAATTTTGAAAAAGATATGATAGAAGATATGATTTGTAAAAAGATAGTTATGATATGCAAAAGATATGTTGTTAAAATTGAAAAGATAATGTGATGGGTTGAAAAAGATTTGAAAAGAAATAATAAAAAAAGATATATGAGTTTTGGAAAAGATTTGAAAAGAAATTAAAAAGATATATGAGTTTTGACAAAGATTTTGAAAGAAATAGAAAAAGATATTTTTTTTGGATTAAGAAATTTTTGAAATTGAAATTGAAAGATGAGGATTTGTAACATGTTCATGCAAAAAATGTGGGTTGAAATATGAAAATTTAAAAAAAAATATGAGTTGGGAACAAGAACCTCCTCCCCTCCATGTTCCTGGCGTTAAACACCCAGGAGTAGCATGTTTTGGGCGTTTAACGCCCAATTGCTGCTTGTTTTAGGCGTTTAAACACCCAGCCAGGTACCCTGGCTGGCGTTTAAACGCCAGGTTTTCTTTGTCACTGGGCATTTTTCTAAACGCCCAGGATGCTGCAAGTCTGGCATTAAACGCCCAGAATAGCACCCATTCTGGCGTTTAACGCCCAAAAGGTGCTTCTTACTAGCATTAAACGCCCAGAATGATACCCATTCTGGCGTTTAACGCCCAAAAACGCTCCTTATTGGTGTTTTCTCTGCCAGTGAGCTAATTTTCTCTGTTTTCTACTCTGAATCCTTCTGTAACTCTATGAACTCCTGTAATTGAAGATAAATTTTATATCAAACTCCTAAAATTATTATTTAAATATAAATATACTTAACCAATGGCTGGGTTGCCTCCCAGCAAGCGCTTCTTTATTGTCTTTAGCTGGACCTTACTGAGCATTTTTCTAGTCTCAGTACTGAGCATTCTTGCTCAATATTGCTTTCAAAATAGTGTTTAACTCTTTGTCCATTAACAATGAATCTTTTATCAGAGTCAGTATCCTGAAGCTCTACATATCCATATAGTGACACACTTGTAATCACATACGGTCCCCTCCACCGGGATTTTAATTTCCCAGGGAATAATCTGAGCCTAGAGTTGAATAGCAGGACCTTTTTTCCTGGTTCAAAGACTCTGGATGACAATTTCTTGTCATGCCACCTTTTTGCTTTCTCTTTGTAAATTTTTTCATTCTCGAAAGCATTGAGACTGAACTCCTCTAGCTCATTCAACTGGAGTAATCTTTTCTCTCCAGCTAATTTAGCATCAATGTTTAGGAATTTGGTTGCCCAGTAGGCCTTGTGTTCCAGTTCCACGGGCAGATGACAGGCCTTACCATACACAAGTGGTATGGAGAAGTTCCTATAGGAGTCTTGAATGCTGTTCTGTATGCCCATAGAGCATCATCCAAGCTTTTTGCCCAATTCTTTCTACCGGCCATTACAGTCCATTCCAAGATTTTTTTTAGTTCTCTATTAGAGACCACAGCTTGCCCATTTGTCTGTGGATGATACGGAGTTACCACCTTGTGGCTAATTCCATACCGGACCATAGCAGAGTAAAGCTGTTTATTGCAAAAATGAGTGCATCCATCACTGATTAATACTCTAGGGACACCAAATCTACTGAAGATGTATTTCTGTAGGAACTTTATTACTGTTTTAGTATCATTAGTGGGTGTTGTAATTGCCTCTACCCATTTAGATACATAGTCCACTGCCACCAGAATATAAGTGTTTGAGTATGAAGGTGCGAACGGTCCCATGAAGTCAATACCCCATTGGTGCACGAAATTGTAAATCACACTTTTCACAATTCGTACCACTAACCAGCAAGTGCATTGGGTCGTCCAAGTAAGGGTCAAATCCCACAGAGATTGTTGGCTTGAAGCAAGCTATGGTTATCTTATTATTCTTAGTCAGGATGCCAATAGGATTCTTTAGTCTCAATTGTAAAATAAAGTGAAACGGCATAAAATAATTAATTGTTACTTAATAATGGAGAATATGTTGGAGTTTTGGAGATGCTTTGTCCTCTTTATTTCAGCTTTTCTCTTGTACTCCTCTTCACACACGCAAGACTCCTTCCATGGCAAGCTGTATGTAGGGTGTCACCGTTGTCAATGGCTACTTCCCATCCTCTCAGTGAAAATGGTCCAAATGCTCTGTCACAGCACAGCTAATCATCTGTTGGTTCTCGATCATGTCGGAATAGAATCCATTGATTCTTTTGTGTCTGTTACTACGCCCAACAATGTCGAGTTTGAAGCTCGTCATAGCCATTCAATCCTTGAATCCTACTCGGAATACCACAGACAAGGTTTAGACTTTCCGGGTTCTCATGAATGCCGCCATCAATTCTAGCTTATACCACGAAGATTCTGATTAAGGAATCTAAGAGATAATCATTCAATATAATGTAGAATGGAGATGATTGTCAGGCACATGTTCATGGATTGAGGAAGGTGATGAGTGTCACGGATCATCACCTTCTTCATGGTGAAGCGCGAATGAACATCTTAGATGGGAACAAGCGTGTTTGAATGGAAAACAGAGATAATTGCATTAATTCATCGAGATGCTGCAAAGCTCCTCACCCCCAACAATGGAGTTTAGAGACTAATGCCGTCAAAGAGTATAAAATTTAGATCTAAAAATGTCATCAGATACAAAATAATTCTCTAAAAGTTTTTTAAATACTAAACTAGTAACCTAGATTTACAGAGAATGAGTAAACTAAAATGGATAGTGCAGAAATCCACTTCTGGGGCCCACTTGGTGTGTGCTGGGGCTGAGACTTAAGCTTCTCACGTGCATGGGCTGTTTCTGGAGTTGAACGCCAGGTTGTAACCTGTTTCTGGCGTTGAACTCCAACTTGTAACCTGTTTCTGGCGCTGAACGCCAGATTGCAACATGGAACTGGCGTTGAACGCCAATTTACGTCATCTATCTTCGTGCAAAGTATGGACTATTATATATTGCTGGAAAGCCCTGAATGTCTACTTTCCAACGCAATTAATAGCTTGCCAATTGGACTCCTGTAGCTCCAAAAACCCCATTCCGAGTGCAGAGAGGTCAGAATCCAACAGCATCAACAGTCCTTTTTCAGCCTAAATCAGATTTTTGCTCAGCTCCCTCAATTTCAGTCACAAAATACCTAAAATAAAAAAAAAACACACAAACTCATAGTAAAGTCTAGAAATATGATTTTTTCTTAAAAACTAATAAAAATCTACTAAAAACTAACTAAAACATACTAAAATCTACATGAAATTACCTCCAAAAAGCGTATAAAATATCCGCTCATCACAACACCAAACTTAAACTGTTGCTTGTCCTCAAGCAACTAGATAAATAAAATAGGATAAAAAGAAATTAAGAAACAATAATATTTTAGAGTTTCAAGTGAAGCTCAGATTCTAATTAGATGAGCGGGGCTAGTAGCTTTTTGCTTCTGAACAGTTTTGGCATCTCACTTTATCCTTTGAATTTCAGAATGATTGGCATCCATAGGAACTCAGAATTTAAATAGTATTATTGATTCTCCTAAGTTAGTATGTTGATTCTTGAACACAGATACTTTATGAATCTTGACCATGGCCCTAAGCACTTTGTTTTCCAGTATTACCACTGGATACATAAATGCCAGAGACACAAAATTGGGTGAACCTTTTCAGATTGTGACTTAGCTTTGCTAAAATCCCCAACTAGAGGTGTCCAGAGTTCTTAAGCACACTCTTTCTGCTTTGGATCATGACTTTAACCACTCATTCTCAAGCTTTTCACTTGGACCTGCATGCTACAAGCACATGGTTAGGGACAGCTTGATTTAGCCGCTTAGGCCTGGATTTATTTCCTTAGGCCCTCTTATCCATTGATGCTCAAAGCCTTGGATCCTTTTTACCCTTGCCTTTTGGTTTTAAGGACTATTGGCTTTTTCTTTTTCCAATGATTCCTTGTAATTTTTTTTCACTGCTTTTTCTTGCTTCAAGAATCAATTTCATGATTTTTCATATCAGCAATAATATTTCTCTTTGTTCATCATTCTTTCAGGAGCCAACAATTTTAACATTCATAAAATTCAAGATAAAAAAATATGCATTGTTCAAGCATTCATTTAGAAGATAAAAAGTATTGCCACCACATATAATTAATTAGAATTTTCCTTATTAAATACTCGAAAAATATAAATTGCCTCTTTATTCTAAAAATCTACTATTTTATTCATGTTTGATGATGATGAGAAAAATAAATTATAACTTAATTGACGATAAAATCAAAATAGATATACTAATTTCCACTACTTATATATAACTTCTAAGGTAAATTCCTATAATAACAATTATCACAAAGTTAAAGCTAAAATTAGAACTCAACAACCTTTATTTTGGGAAGTGGATGTTCCTCTAGTCTGTGGGGTGCTTGGTCCTTGATGAGAAAACTTTTGCGTGGTCTAGAATTCAGAATAAATTCCGTTGCAAGTATAGCTTCTAAACCAACAAAAGTCCTTTCATACAAATGTTTTGGTTGTCACAAGTAACAAACCCCTTTAAAATTGATAACTGAGTATTTAAACCTCGGGTCGTCTTCTCAAGGAATTGCAGGGAGGTATGTTCTTATTATTGGCTATGAAAAAGGTAAAATTGGGGGTTTTGGAAATAAGGAAGAAGTATGACAAGTAATTCAAATGACAATTAAAATAAATAAATAACTATAAAATAAACTTTTGGCAAGGTATAAGAAATTGGAAGTCCAGACTTAGTTATCCTTATCAATAATAATGAAAGTTGAATCTTAATTCTACTTAGTTGACCTTTACTAAAGCAAAGGAAAGTCAAGCGACTAATTAGTTTGATCTTCGAATCCTATTTATTTCCTAAGAAAAGGTTGGGATTATTGAAGTTCAATTCAATTAGCAAAGATAACAATTATCAATTATATTGAGTTGAGATAACTCTTGAGTTACTGATTTCTTAACCAAAACCAAGAATGTAGAAAGCTAAATTAAAATCATCAATATCTGGAATACCTCAAATAACAATACATTCAAAGCAATAAAATCTAACATGGAAAAGTTCATAAGCCAATTGGGCAACATAAATCAAATACAAATAAAAGCATTAAAGTATCTCAAAGTAGAAGAGAAGTCAAAATAAAGAAATATTGAACCTGATGTGAAGATGAGATAAATTCCTAGTTTCTAAAAATTCTACCTAAATCCTAAGAGAGAGGAGAGAACCTCTCTCAAAACTAAATCTAAATCATGGAAAGTGAATTATGAAAGCATGATGAGTTTCTGCAAGTTCCCTGACTTTAATCTGTGTTTCTGGGCCAAAAACTGGGTTGAAATGCGGCCCAGAATCTCTGCCAGCGACTTTTGTAATTCTGTAGATCGCGCACGCCATGCGATCGCGTCATCCATGCGGACGCGTCATTCGCGTTTTTCCCTGCCACGCGTTCACGTCGTCCATGCTTTCGCGTCACTTGTGCTTTTCCAATCCGCGCGGTTGCATGAGCCATGCGGCCGCCTCACTGCAGATTCCTTTCTTCCGCGCGGTCGCGTCGCTGATGCGTACGCGTCACTTCTCGCTGGTCATCTCCTCAACTTCTTGTGTTCCTTCCATTTTTGCAAGCTTCCTTCCCAATCTCTCACTCATTCATGCCCTATAAAGCCTGAAATACTTAACACATAGATCAAGGCATCGAATGGTAATAAGAAAGGATTAAGATTAGCTAAATTAAGACCAAATAAGCATGTTTTCAATCATGTAATAATTTTAGGAAGGAAATATAAATGCATGCTAATTATATGAATAAGTGGGTAAAGACCATGATAAAACCACACAATTAAACACATTATAAACCATAAAATATTGGTTTATCAGTCCTTCAAGAGATAATTTTTGACGCTTCAGTTCCTTTAAGTCACGCCCTTGCTCTTCTTGTTCCCTAAGCAATTTACAAAGCATGCTATTTTGATTATTCTGTTCTTCCTTTATTTGGTCCATAGCTTCTTGCAACTTGGTAACAGATGCTTCAAGATGCTCCCAGTATTCAAATTGAGGGATTTCTGGGAGGAATTCCTGTGCTCTCCTTTTGATGGGGTCATCCTGCATTTGTTGTTTTTCCATTGATATTTTGGTGATTGGCCGCACAACTGAGATATATTCAGTTATTCCTATCTTTACTCCAACATCTTTACATAGCATAGAGATTAGGCTTGGATAAGCCAATTTGGCGTCTTTGGATTTCTTGTTTGCTATTATGTTAAGTTCACACAAAATTAATTGATGAACTTCTACTTCTTTGAATTTCCTGTATATCACTCTAACTCTCAAGTGTCTAGGGTCAATTCTCTCAATTCTATACTAATCTTGCTTTCTATAGCTTACTCTTCATCTAACAATCAACAAAAATTCAATGCACCAATACACAAATCAAGAGGTATTTTAAGGGTTGTAATGGGGTTTGGGTCAAGGTAGGATTGTATTTGGCCAAGTGGACTAAAATCTGAATCCTTAATTAACATAAACTTTCCACCTAACTCAAGACAATCCATTTAATTAAAATACAAAATCTAACTTCCCATCAACTGTGTTTACTACATATTTATGCATTCTAAGTTTTGAGTACAGCTCATATGCATTGATTTCACTTATTTATTTTGGGGCATTTTGTCCCCTTTTATTACTTTTTTTTATTCTTCTCAATGCATATGATTAAGGTTTTGAATGCATAAACATGTTCTTAACATTTTTCATATTTTCACACAAAGTCTAACATACTCAATTCCCAAACCAAACGTTTCCAAACCCACTTTTCTCCACACTTAATTCATGAGCATTCTCACTAGTCTAAGCTAATCAAGGATTCAAACTAGGGACATTGTTGTTTTCCACTTAGAGTTAGTGATGAGCTAAAGTAAAGAACAAGGGGTAAAATAGGCTCAACATGGGTTTGCAAAGGATAATAAAAGGTAAGGCCGTAAGGGTATGTAAACTCAGTGAAACAAGGCCTCAATCATATAAGTGCATGCATACATCATATAATGGAAATATAGAATTAAGCAAGACAAAGATCACAATTTTTAGAGAGAAAAACACACACCAAAAAATAAAATATTGGTTGATAAAATGCAACCAATCAAATAGGCTCAAAATCCCACTGATTTTGTGTGTTCGAGCTCTAAACTATGTTCCAAAATAATATTTCTTCAAACAAGTTTTTTTCAAAAAGTTTTATTAAAATTAGTGAAATACTATAAAAAATTCTTGAAAAAGAAAATATTACTTTAACCAAGTGGTAAAATATGCACAAAAAAAATAAACATGCAAATGCAACAATGAAAAACAAAAATTGGTGTTAAGAAGGGGCTAACTGACCCGTGGAGATCGCTATCGACCTCCCCACACTTAAAGATTGCACTGTCCTCGGTGCATGCTGAGGTGTATAGGTGGGTGGGTGTTGTGGATCCTCAGCTGTTGCTCGTTGTAGAAGCTTTCTCTTTACCTGTTCTGGTGGCCAGCCTGAAAAATGGAGAGGAGAAAGGGATATGAAGTCAAAGGTGTAGAGCAAAGAGGAGGGCGGTACGAGTGAATATCATGCCAAGTAAGGAAAATGGTGAATGGAAGACATAGTCACGATTCCATGTGATCAGTTCATCAATGGAAATATAGCAAGGTATGGGGAGTATTGGATGCAAGATGTATATTAGCATGCCGGCAAGGGCATGAGTAGCATAGATCAAGCATCAAAAGCTTTAATGTATTGTTAGTCGTAAGAAACTAACAATAACGTTTGTATTAACAATTATATTTAATTAATAAAATATAAAAAGGGTTTTGTGAAAAGTAAGCATTTATAGTAATAGATTAAAAGAAATCTTAAAAATAGTGCACAATGCCATACGGGCGTTTTCACAAACACATAGCATGCATGGTGAATAAGCTATTTGAAATATTAAATTAAACATGCAAGCAACTCTTTAAAAAGTAATATATAATTGTCAAATAATCCACAAAAATATAGAAAAACAATGACCCAAATAAAATTCCAACACCAATGAAAATAATGCAATGAATGAAAGTATGCAATTAAGTAAAAGGAAATGAAAGATAAGAAGAATGAGAAGGGAAAAAAGGGAAGAAGAAGTAAGTAAGAAAGAAGGGAGGAAAAATTAGGATTGGGGAAGAAAAGATAAGATATTTGGCAAATTAGGATAAGCTGTGTGGCACAAGCGACGCGGACGCATGGGGCATGCGGTCGTGTGACTTGCACTTATACAGATTGACGCGGTCGCGTGACCCGTTTTATGCCACTGGCGCGAGGGTAGCCTCGCGCTCGCACAAATCTCTGTTCAAAATCATTGATTGCCAAATATTGGGTGACGCGATCGCGTGGGACACGCGGTCACGTGAGTGGCCATTATGAGGATATGACGCGGTCGCGTCGGTCACGCGGCCGCGTGGGAAGAATTGTGCGTTTAGCACCAATCCAACACCACTCTAGCTCAACTTTCCGTCGTGCACCTTTTCTACGTCGAATTCCAAGGCACGCGGCCGCGTGAGTGACGAGGTCGCGTGGGAGGCCAGTGTTCCCACTCGACGCAGACACGTCAGCGACGCGGTCGTGTGGGACGATTTATGCCACGGGCATGCCTCCAGCCACGCT
This sequence comes from Arachis stenosperma, assembly GCF_014773155.1. Lineage (NCBI taxonomy): Eukaryota > Viridiplantae > Streptophyta > Magnoliopsida > Fabales > Fabaceae > Arachis > Arachis stenosperma. Next base: position 105,353,661 of record NC_080377.1, on the reverse strand, counting down.
CTCGCATGACTCTCTGTTCGATTTCTCTTCTTCACAACGCACATGCGTCGCGGACGCGTCGCGTGCATGTTTTCCCTTTTTTTTAATGCAATATGCAGATGCAAATGCAGTGCTGATATGTATGTTATGAATAATTCCAGGTTCAATAAAAATAGAATAAAATAAAATGAAAAACAAATAAAATGAAATAAAATTAAAATTGAGAAAGGAACGATTATACCATGGTGGGTTGTCTCCTACCTAGCACTTTTAGTTAAAGTCCTTAAGTTGGACATTTGGTGAGTTCCATGTTATGGTGGCTTATGCTTGTATTCATCCAGGAATCTCCACCAATGTTTGTATCTCCAGTAACCTCCGGGGTCCTAAACTAGGCGCAGAAAGCCTTCAAGTAAGTTGAAGCAAGTGACAAGGCCCCAAGAGTGGTGATTGGTAGAATGGATTCCGGGGTCCCAGACCTTGCCCTTGCACCCGTCTTCTTGTTGATCATTATGATTCCATCTGGGTGGCGGGCAATCTGAATTCTCACTAAGGCGGCCAAACAACTTCTTAGACCCATTCAGTTGAGCTTTACACCAACCTTTTCGTTTAAACTTAAAGCTTCCAACCATAATGAACCTTGTAGGGTAATTCTTACCACTGACCATCTTCCTCTTACTCTTAATGCCACAAAGAGCTCTATGTTGACCATCCGTCTCCAGTAGCCCATATTCAAGTGGAATTAGAAAGCTAAGGGATATGAATTTTACCCACTTGAATGTTGTGAAGGACGATGGCAACTTAGGGGGAGGTATTTTTAATGAAATTGCAAGCTCCACTCCCTTGTGCTCTTCTCTGATAATTACCACCTCTTTGTAAGCTTCTTCAATTTCAACCTCTTCCTCTTGGTAGTTCTTTTCCAATTCAATCTCCTCTTCATTGCTTTCCAAGGGAATGGGAGGTTGTGCTTCTTCTTCTTGAATCTCCATTTCTTGATCAACCTCTTCCAAGTCTTCAACTGTGATATGCCTTGGAGGTTGTACACCCTCTTCAGCATCAATTTCAAACGTCTTGGAAAGGGGTTCTATGACTGGACTTTCCCATGGAGGTTCTGCATCTCCTAAACCTTCAACCATTTCTTCCTCTGCAACTATTATGGTTTTCTCCACTTGTTCCAATACAAAGCCATGTTCCTCATTGTCCACCGAAGTTTCTAGTGTCTCCTTCATGCTTTGCTCTTCGTTTGATTCTCCACATGCAACCATGGGAGTACTTTGAGTGTTTAGATGTTGGGAAGCTATTAGGTTTACTAACTTGCCTAAAGCGGCCGCAAAATTTTGCACACTCTTATTCATCCTTTCTTGCCTTTGAAGAATAACACGAGGTCTGTCATCCATTAGAGGTTCGGGTGGATATGAGGATTCATTGGTTGGGAGAGAAAGTTCATAATAGGAAGGTGGTTCATCTTGATAATGATATGGAGATAGTGAATATTGAGGTGGTGGTTCATGAGAGTAGTTGTGTTGGAAAGGTGGTGGTTCTGTGTATGGTTCATTTGGCTCATAAGGTGGTTGGTATGGTGGATACGGGTTAGGGTCATATGGAGGTGAATGGCGAAAAGGGGCTTGTGAGTATGGTGGTCTAAAGCTATGTTGAGGAGGGGGTTCATAGGCGTATGGTGGTGGTTGTTGATAGTCAAAAGATTGCTTACCATAGCCATTGCCTTGATATGCATCACAAAATTGTTGTTGATAGTCCATTTGAGGTGGTTGTTGCCATGAGGGTTGATCTAATCCTTGTGGCTCCTCCCATCTTTGATTGTTCCAACCATGGTGCATGTTGTCATTATAATCTCCTCTTCCTGCAACATAATTATAACCAGACTCATAGCCAAAGGGGTGAGAGTTCATAGTAGCGAGAGAAAATAAAAACAAAAACTAACAAAAAGAAGATATTTTGAAAAAGAGATGATTTTTGAAAAATTTTTAGATATAAATTTTAAAATAAAAATATGAAAATTTTTTTTTGAAAAATATTTACAATAACCAATAATAAGGCACACGTTTGCAATTCCCCGGCAACGGCGCCATTTTGACGTTAGGATTTTTGCTAGTAAAGAATTTTATAAAAATATTCGTATTGTAGATATAGCTTCTAAACTAACAGAAATCCCTTCGTACAAAAGTTTTGGTTGTCACAAGTAACAAACCCCTGTAAAATTGATAACCGAGTATTTAAACCTCGGGTCGTCTTCTCAAGGAATTGCAGGGAGGTATGTTCTTATTATTGGCTATGAAAAAGTTAAAATTGGGGGTTTTGGAAATAAGGAAGAAGTATGACAAGTAATTCAAATGACAATTAAAATAAATAAATAACTATAAAATAAACTTTTGGCAAGGTATAAGAAATCGGAAGTCCAGACATAGTTATCCTTATCAATAATAATGAAAGTTGAATCTTAATTCTACTTAGTTGACCTTTACTAAAGCAAAGGAAAGTCAAGCGACTAATTAGTTTTATCTTCTAATCCTATTTATTTCCTAAGAAAAGGTTGGGATTACTGAAGTTCAATTCAATTAGCAAAGATAACAATTATCAATTATATTGAGTTGAGATAACTCTTGAGTTACTGATTTCTTAACCAAAACCAAGAATGTAGAAAGCTAAATTAAAATCATCAATATCTGGAATACCTCAAATAACAATACATTCAAAGCAATAAAATCTAACATGGAAAAGTTCATAAGCCAATTGGGCAACATAAATCAAATACAAATAAAAGCATTAAAGTATCTCAAAGTAGAAGAGAAGTCAAAATAAAGAAATATTGAACCAGATGTGAAGATGTGATAAATTCCTAATTTCTAAAAATCCTACCTAAATCCTAAGAGTGAGGAGAGAACCTCTCTCAAAACTAAATCTAAATCATGGAAAGTGAATTATGAAAGCATGATGAGTTTCTGTAAGTTCCCTGACTTTAATCTATGTTTCTGGGCCGAAAACTGGGTTGAAATGCGGCCCAGAATCTCTGCCAGCAACTTTTGTAATTCTGCAAATCGCGCATGCCACGCGATCGCGTCATCCTTACGGACGCGTCATTCGCATTTTTCCCTGCCACGCGTTCGCGTCGTCCACGCTTCTGCGTCACTTGTGCTTTTCCAATCCGCGCGGTCGCATGAGCCATGTGGCCGCGTCACTGTGGATTCCTTTCTTTCGCACGGTCGCGTCGCTGACGCATACACGTCACTTCTCGCTGGTCATCTCCTCAACTTCTTGTGTTCCTTCCATTTTTGCAAGCTTCCTTCCCAATCTCTCACTCATTCATGCCCTATAAGGCCTGAAATACTTAACACACAGATCAAGGCATTGAATGGTAATAAGAGAGGATTAAGATTAGCTAAATTAAGACCAAAGAAGCATGTTTTCAATCATGTAATAATTTTAGGAAGGAAATATAAATGCATGCTAATTATATGAATAAGTGGGTAAAGACCATGATAAAACCACACAATTAAACACATTATAAACCATAAAATACTGGTTTATCAGTCCTTCAAGAGATAATTTTTGACGCTTCAGTTCCTTTAAGTCACGCCCTTGCTCTTCTTGTTCCCTAAGCAATTTGCAAAGCATGCTATTTTGATTATTCTGTTCTTCCTTTATTTGGTCCATAGCTTCTTGCAACTTGGTAACAGATGCTTCAAGATGCTCCCAGTATTCAAATTGAGGGATTTCTGGGAGGAATTCCTGTGCTCTCCTTTTGATGGGGTCATCCTGCATTTGTTGTTTTTCCATTGATATTTTGGTGATTGGCCGCTCAACTGAGATATATTCAGTTATTCCTATCTTTACTCCAGCATCTTTACATAGCATAGAGATTAGGCTTAGATAAGCCAATTTGGCGTCTTTGGATTTCTTGTTTGCTATTATGTTAAGTTCACACGAAATTAACTGATGAACTTCTACTTCTTTTTCCAATATAATGCAGTGAATCATCACTACTCTTTTAACAGTGACTTAAGAACGGTTGCTAGTAGGCAATATAGAACGCCCAATGAAGTCCAGCCAGCCTCTGGCAACTGGTTTGAGATCTTCTCTCTTGAGTTGATTTGGGACACCCGTGGTGCTGGTGGTCCACCTGGCTCCAGGGATGCTTATATCCTCTAGAATCTTGTCCAGGCCCTTGTTTGTTCTCATCATTCTCCTATTAAAGGAATCTGGGTCATCTTTCAGCTAAGGCAGCTTAAAGATCTCCCTAATTTTGTCAGGGTGGATGTGAACAATCTTTCCTCTGACCAAGGTCCAATAGTCATAGAGGGCAGTTCCAGATATTCTCTGCCTGTCTGTTTACCACAGATTAGCGTAGAACTCCTGAACCATATTCCTTCCCACTTTTGTTTCAGGATTAGCTAGGATTTCCCAGTTCCTGTTTCGAATTTGCTCTTGGATCTCCGGATATTAATCTTCTTTCAGATCGAATTTGACTTCTCGGATCACTGATCTTAGACCCATTATTTTGTAGTAATGGTCTGAATGTTCTTTGGTTAAGAACTTCCCTTGATTCCAAAGTGGTTTTGGAATACTCTCTTTCTTGCCTCTTGGAGTGGGTTGTTTTCCTTTAGGAGCCATGAGAATTTGTAACATGTTTATGCAAGAAATCATGAATTGGAACATAAAAATTAAAAAAAATTGAAGTAAAAACGAATTTGCCTCCTCCCCACCATCTTGGCGTTAAACGCCCAAACGCTGCATGTTTTGGGCGTTTAACGCCCATGTGCAGCTTCTCCTGGGAGTTCAACGCCTAGCTGTTGCTTCTTTCGGGCCTTGAACGCCAGGAACTCCTTTGTCACTCGGTGTTTTTCTGAACGCCCAGGACGCTGTAAATCTGGCGTTGAACGACCAAAAGGTGCTTCTTTCTGGCGTTCAACGCCCAGAAGATGCTCATTTCTGGCGTTTAACGCCCAGATGGCTACCCTTACTGGCATTGAATGCCCAGTAGGTGTTTCTTTTGGGCGTTCAACGCCCAAAACAGCTTTTACTGGCTTTTTCGCACTAGTGAGCTTCCTTTTTGCTGTTTTATCCTCTGGATCCTTCTGTGACTCTGTGAACTTAAGCAATTGCTATTTTACCTTGAAGATAATTGACATATACCTGTAAAAATCAATTAATTAACAAATAAGCTTTGTAAATGGCTGGGTTGCCTCCCAGCAAGCGCTTCTTTATTGTCTTTAGCTGGACTATTACTGAGCTCTAATTAAGTCTCAGTTTTGAGCATTCTTGCTCAAAATTGCTTTCAAGATAATGTTTGACTCTCTGTCCATTAACAATGAATTTTTTGTTATAATCATTATCCTGAAGCTCTACGCATCCGTATGGTGACACACTTGTAATCACATATGGTCCTCTCCACCGGGATTTCAATTTCCCCGGGAATAATCTGAGCCTAGAATTTAATAGCAGAACTTTCTGCCCTGGCTCAAAGACTCTGGATGACAGTTTCTTATCATGCTCTCTTTTTGCTTTCTCTTTGTAAATTTTTGAATTTTCGAAAGCATTGAGTCTGAATTCCTCTAGCTCATTTAACTGGAGCAATCGTTTTTCTCCAACTAACTTGGCATCAAGGTTTAGGAATCTGGTTGCCCAGTAAGCCTTATGTTTCAGTTCCACTGGCAAGTGACAGGCTTTTCCATACACAAGCTGGTATGGAGAAGTTCCTACAGGAGTCTTGAATGCTGTTTTGTATGCCCACAGAGCATCATCCAAGCTTCTTGCCCAATTCCTTCTATGGTTAATCACAGCCCGTTCCAGGATTCTTTTAAGTTCTCTATTAGAGACTTCAGCTTGCCCATTTATTTGTGGATGATATGGAGTGGCTACCCTGTGGCTATCTCCATATCGAACCAAAGCAGAGTAAAGCTGTTTATTGTAGAAATGAGTGCCCCCATCACTGATTAGTACTCTAGGGATACCAAATCTGCTAAAGATGTGTTTCTGGAGGAATTCCAGCACTGTCTTAGTATCATTAGTGGGTGTTGCTATAGCTTCCACCCATTTGGATACATAATCCACTGCCACCAGAATATAAGTGTTTGAGTATGATGGTGGGAATGGCCCCATGAAGTCAATACCCCATACATCAAACAACTCAATCTCCAAGATCCCTTGTTGAGGCATGGCATAACTGTGAGGCAGATTGCCAGATCTTTGGCAACTATCACAATTAAGTACAAACACTCGGGAGTCTTTATAGAGAGTAGGCCAGTAGAAGCCACATTGGAGGACTCTTGTGGCTGTTTGCTCACTTCTAAAATATCCTCCATACTATGATCCATGGCAGTGCCAGAGGATCTTCTGTGCTTCTTCTTTAGGTACACATCTATGGATTACTCCGTCTGCACATCTCTTGAAGAGATATGGTTCATCCCAAATATAGTACTTTGCATCCGTGATCAACTTCTTTGATTGCTGCCTACTGTACTCTTTGGGTATGAATCTCACTGCCTTGTAGTTTGTAATGTCTGCAAACCATGGCACTTTCTGGATGGCAAAGAGTTGCTCATCCGGAAAGTTTTCAGATATCTCAGTAAGAGGGAGGGACGCCCCTTCTACTGGTTCTATTCGGGACAGGTGATCTGCTACTTGGTTCTCTGTCCCTTTTCTGTCTCTTATTTCTATATCAAACTCTTGCAGAAGCAACACCCATCTGATGAGTCTGGGTTTTGAATCCTGCTTTGTGAGTAGATATTTAAGAGCAGCATGGTTAGTGTACACAATCACTTTTGATCCTACTAAATAAGATCTAAATTTGTCAATGGCGTAAACCACTGCAAGTAACTCTTTTTCTGTGGTTGTGTAGTTCTTCTGTGCATCATTTAAAACACGACTGGCATAGTAAATGACGTGCAAAAGCTTGTCATGCCTTTGTCCTAACACTGCACCAATGGCATGGTCACTGGCATCACACATTAATTCAAAAGGTAATGTCCAGTCTAGTGCAGAGATTACTGGTGCTGTGACCAGCTTAGCTTTCAGAATCTCAAACGCTTGCAGACACTCCTTATCAAAGATAAATGGCGTGTCAGCAGCTAGCAGATTACTTAGAGGTTTGGCAATTTTTGAAAAATCCTTTATAAATCTCCTATAGAATCCTGCATGCCCCAGAAAGCTTTTGATTGCCTTAACATTGGCTGGTGGTGGTAGTTTTTCAATTACCTCTACCTTAGCTTGATCCACCTCTATTCCCTTGTTCAAAATTTTGTGCCCAAGGACAATTCCTTCAGTCACCATAAAGTGACATTTCTCCAAGTTTAAAACTAGGTTAGTCTCTTGGCACCTCTTTAGAACAAGTGCTAGATGGTCAAGACAGAAGCTGAATGAGTCTCCAAATACTGAAAAGTCATCCATGAAGACTTCCAAAAATTTTTCCACTATATCAGAGAAAATTGAGAGCATGCACCTTTGAAAGGTTGTAGGTGCATTGCACAAGCCAAATGGCATCCTTCTGTATGCAAACACTCTAGATGGACATGTGAATGCTGTTTTATCTTGATCTTGGGGATCTACTACAATTTGATTATAACCTGAATATCCATCCAGGAAGCAGTAGTATTCATGACCTGCTAGTCTTTCTAGCATCTGGTCTATGAATGGTAAAGGAAAATGATCCATTCTGGTAGTTGTATTGAGCCTTCTATAATCAATACACATACGCCACCCTGTAATTGTTCTTGTAGGAACCAGTTCATTTTTTTTATTATGAACCACTATCATGCCACCCTTCTTAGGGACGACATGGACATAGCTTACCCAGGGGCTATCAGAAATAGGATAAATAATCCCAGCCTCTAGTAATTTAGTGACCTCCTTCTGCACCACCTCCTTCATGGCTGGATTCAGCCCCCTTTGTGGTTGAACCACTGGCTTAGCGTCCCCCTCTAATAAGATCTTGTGCATGCATCTGGCTGGGCTAATTCCCTTGAGATCACTGATGGACCACCCAAGAGCTGTCTTGCGTGTCTTTAGCACTTGAATTAGTGCTTCCTCTTCCTGTGGCTCGAAGGTAGAGCTTATGATTACAGGAAAGGTATCACCTTCTCCCAGAAATGCATATTTTAGGGATGGTGGTAATGGTTTGAGCTCGGGTTTAGGATGTTTCTCCTCTTCCTGAGGGATTTTCAGAAGTTCTATTATTCTCTCTGATTCCTCCAGATCGGGCTGAACATCTTTAAAGATATCCTCCAGCTCTGATTCGAAACTCTCAATCATATTGATCTCTTTTACCAGAGAGTCAATAATATCAATGCTCATGCAGTCATTTGGGGTGTCTGGATGCTGCATAGCTTTGACAACATCAACTTGAACTCATCTTCACTGACTCTCAGGGTTACTTCCCCTTTTTGGACATCAATGAGGGTTCGGCCAGTTGCTAGGAAAGGTCTTCCTAGATTGAAAGTTGCACTCTTGTGCTCCTCCATTTCCAGCACCACAAAGTCAGTAGGAAAGATAAATGGCCCAACCTTGACAATCATATCTTCAATCACGCCTGATGGGTATTTAATGGAGCCATCAGCAAGTGTGAGACATATCCGGGTTGGTTTGACCTCTTCAGTCAAACCAAGCTTTTTGATAGTAGATACAGGTATCAGGTTGATACTTACCCCAAGATCACATAGAGCTTGCTTGGGACAAGTACCCTCTAATGTGCATGGTATCATAAAGCTTCCGGGATCTTTAAGCTTCTCATGTAAGCTTTTCAGAATGACTGCACTGCATTCTTTAGTGAGGTGACGAATGGATTTTTGACGGTTTAGAATTTCACAAATAAAATCTTGTTGTAAAGTATAGTTTCTAAACCAAACAATAATCCTTTCATACAAAAAGTTGTTTGTCACTAGTACAAACCCCTAAATTTATAAACCGAAGTATTCAAACCTCGGGTCGTTCTCCCTAGGAATTACAATAAAGTGTCTTGTTATTGGTTGTGAGTTATTTTTGGGGTTTTGATAAGGAGCATGAAAGATAAATGGCAAGAAAGTAAACTAAGGCCTAAAAAGGTCTTGGCAAGGGTTGGTGGTCAAGGATCTCTATCCTAATCACTAACCACAATATGAGAATTGGCAAGGATTAATCCCATTAAATCATCCTCTAACTAGTAGTAAAGGAAAGTCAAATGAGCTATATCAATCCTAGTCCATAAGTCCTAACTCTCCACCAATTCAATTAGTGAGAACTAGAGTCAATGGCTCCCAATCATCAATCACTTGGACATTAGTAACTCAAGAGGTCCTAAGTTACCTTTCCAAGCCAAGAGTATAAAATCCTACTCTAAAATGCAACCAAGCATTTCTTCAAACACTTGGAAGGCATAAAAGGAAAACATAGTAAATCAACAACAAGAACAAAATCTAACAACAATTATTAAAAGGAATTAACAACACAAATCAAAAGGAACACAATTATTATGAATTACCTCTAATTGAATTGAAAGAGAATAGGAGGAACAAAAGTAGATCTACTACAAAGCATAAGAACAACATAAAGGAAATTACAACAAAAGAGTAGAAGAAGAATGTAACAACAAAGAATTGAAATGTAGAAGTAGGAGAAAGCAAAGATTAAAACCTAGATCTAAGAACTAAACCTAATCCTAATCCTAATTCTAGAGAGAAGAGAGAGCTTCTCTCTCTAGAAACTAACTCTAAACTAATCCTAATGAGTGTGTAATGAACTAATGAGTTGGAATCCCCCTTTCTCTTCAATCCTTGGCTTTAAATAGCATCTTTGGCGCCAAAGTTGGTTGGGATTGGGCCCCACAACCCTTCAGAATTCGTTGGCCACGTTTTCATTAAAAAGTCATAAACCAACACCGACGCGTACGCGCACAGCACACGTACGCGTCCATGGAGTGATTCGCAGGTGCGCGCAAGCGCCAGGTGCGCGCGCGCGTCCATGGGCGATTTCAACTTCTTTGACTTTTCATGATTTCTCCACTTTGCATGCTTTCCCTCTTCACTCCTTTGATCCATTCCTAGCCCTTTTCAATCTGAAATCACTAACACACATATCAAGGCATCTAGTGGAATCAAAGGGAGATTAAAACCATCAAATTAAGGGTCTAAAAACATGTTTTCACATCTAAGCACAAATAAGGAGACAATCACAAAACCATGCTATTTCATTGAATAAATGTGGGTAAAAGGTGATAACATCTCTTAAAATCAATACAAGATAAACCGTCAAAACGGGGTTTGTCAACCTCCCCACACTTAAACCAAGCATGTCCTCATGCTTAAACCATGAATGAAGTAAGGGTATGGCATTTATTCAATGGTAACTAACTAAATGCAATCTACCTATATGCAACTATCTAGATGAATGCAATTGCTTGGTCAAAATAAATCAATTTCTCAAGAAGCATATATAAGCACAAGGGCTAAGGACTAGCAAGTCTAATCCACAATTGAATTGAGTTATTAAATATTTTTACAAACTTGCATGAAAAGAGATGATCATAGGTGAAAACATGTAATTGAGCATCAAACCCTCACCGGTAGTGTTTGCACTCTATTCGCTCAAGTGTTTAGGGTTGATTCACTCAATTCTCTCCTAATCATGCTTTCTAAGAATTGTTTTTCTTCTAACAATCAACACATATCTTATGCATGTATACAAGTATCATGAGGTCTTTTCTTTGGTTGTAATGGGGCTAGGGTCAAGGTAGGATGCATATTTGGTCAAGTGAGCTTGAAATTTGAATCTTTGATAAGTTTAAACTTTCCACCTAACCTATGACATCCTATACAATTAAGTTCTAACCTAACTACCCATTCCTCACTTTTTCACATACTCATGCATTTTCTTTTTAATTTCACAACACCTATGCATTGATTTTATTGGACTATACTTTGATTTGGGGCATTTTGTCCCCTTTTTATTCCTTTCTTTTTTTTTCTTTTTCTTTCTTTTTCTGTATATTTTTTTTTCATATTATTTTTTCTTTTTCTTTTGTTTTTCTCATTTTTTTTTATATACAAGAGCATCAATGCATAAGGTCTATACATTTGATCAATACATGAGCATGTACCCAATTCCCAATATTCTCAATAAAAATACAAAACTACCCTTTTATTCACCCAATGTCCCAAGGTTCCCACACTTGAATGATACACATACACTCTAGCCTAAGCTAATCAAAGATCCAAATAAGGACATTTATTGTTTTTCGCTTTAAGGATTGTAATGTGCTAAAATTAAGAACAAGTGGGTTAATCGTAGGCTCAAATTGGCTAACAAAGGAATATAAAAGGGTTGGCCATTTGGACAAGTGAGCTAATGAAATGATGGCCTCAATCATATAAACGCATGTATACACAAAATAATGGACATATAGAATCAAGCAAATCAAAGACTACATTCATAGGAAGAGAATAATGCACACAAGAAGGAAAAATAAGTGGTTATAAGATGTAACCACACAATTAGGCTCAAATCTCACTTGCTTGTGTTCTTAGCTCAAAAATATGATCCACAATATATATAATTCAAGCAAGTTTAATGAAAAATTTTCACTCAAATCAATTAAGGTGCCCTATAGATAGAAATCTTGAAAATTTTCATTATTTTGACTAAGCTTATTGTGTATACATGTACAAAAATTAAGGGAATGCAAATAAAAATCCTAAAATCCTAGAATGAAATGCAAAAGTGTTGGGATTAGAAACTTGTCACCCAAAATCGCCGATCGGTCGGACGACCTCCCCACACTTAAAAGTTTGCACCGTCCTCGGTGCACACAAAGGAGAGCAAGGTGGATGGGTTGCTACAATTGATGAGCTCCTTCAAAAGGTTGTGCGGATGACTTGTTTGTTGCCCCCTTTAAAGGCTTTTCCTCTCTCCCTCATGGTGGCCAACCTAAAAGGATAGAAAAGGAAAAGAATATGAAGCCTATGACAAAGATATCAAAGCAAATAGAACATAGGCGGGGGTTAATGCCAAGTAGAAGTATGGTTCTCTATTACATGGTAGCTAAGCATGTGAGTGAGAAAACAATGTAAGCTAAGGCATATCATTAAGCTCGATGCAAGAGTAAAGTTAAAGCATGAAGAGTATATTGAGCATCAAGTTCAAATGAAAAGAAGTGGGTAATGAAAGACAATATGAGGTCATATCAATGCTCAAAGACATAAGAGTCATACAAGATGGAGCATTGATTTAAAAGTCTCATCACCCAGCAATATCAAACAGGTCAAGAAGCACCAAAATAATGCAAGAATTTCTCAACAATTGAATGTAAGAATCCAACACCATTATTGAAATGACTAAAAAAAAAAACGAAAACATACTACAAAAACTAAATGAAAATGGGAAGAGTAGAAGTATGCGAATGTGATAAGCAAAAGAAATTGGAAGGGGAGAAAAAAAACACTTTTTTTTACCATGGTGGAGTGTCTCCCACCTAGCACTTTTGTTTATTGTCCTTAAGTTGGACTTATGGGGAGCTCCTCATCAAGGTGGCTTGTGCTTGTACTCATCTTGGAACTCCCACCAATGCTTGGTTCTCCATTGTGCCCCAAGATTTCTTATGGATTGAGCCAAGTGTTGATGGAGTTCTTCACAAGCTTGGGGCTCCCAAAGTTGATCCTCTTCTTGTAATCTGGGATCCCACACTTTGTTTTCACACCCGTCTTGAGGTTGATCATCATTATTAGTCCAACCGGGTGGTGAACAAGATGAATTCTCTATGAAGTGCCCAACAATCCTCCTAGACCCATCTATTTGAGCACTATTCCCACCTTTGTATTCAACTCTTGAAGTATCAACCAAAATGAGCCTTGATTTGCAACGCCAACCACGAAACATCTTTCGCTTACGCTTCATCCCACAATGCATCCTAAGTTGACCATCCGTTTCAAGCAAGCCATACTCAAGTGGGACAATAAAGCTAATAGAAATGAATTTTACCCACTCAAGTGAGGGAGTAGATGACAACCTAGGCAAAGATGCTTCCAACGATCTTGACAAAGCGTATTCCACTCCCATCCTTCTATTTCTAAGGACTTCCACCTCTTCACAAGATTTCTCTAATTCAATCCTTTGTTCATTAATACTATCTAAGCCTTTTCCCTTAATCAAACTATAATTGGGAGGGTGAAAGAAGTTTACCTCCACAACATTTTCAAATGCACCGGGAGAAGGTTCTTCAAGTTCAAAGGATTCTCCATCACTAGGACTTGATGCTTGCTCTTCATTGCCATGGGAACTCAATTCTTGCTCTATCCCATCCAAGTCTTCATATGAAATATGCCTTGGAAGGTGTGCACTTTCCTCCCTAGCATCAATTTCAATCATCTTGGAGGGATTTTCTTCAATTCTATGTTCCCAAGGAGGCTCTACATCTCCTAAGTCTTCTACCATTTCTTCCTTGTCTTCAACAATTAAAGCTTCCTCCAATTGTTCCAATACAAAGCAACTTCCCTCATTTCCCACCGGAGTTTCCAATCTCTCCTTCATGCTATGTTCTTCATTTGATTCTCCCCATGTAGCCATGGGAGTTCCTTGAGTGTTCAAGCATTGGGAGGCTAATTGATTTGTTACCGCATCCAAGGCGGCCATAAAATTTTGTACATCCCTTTTCATCTCTTCTTGCCCTTGAACAAGAACACCAAGGGTTTCATCCATTAGAGATTAGGGCGGTTGGAAGGATTCATCATTTTGGGGGAAGGGTTCATAGTAGGAAGGTGGTTCTTCTTGGTAGAGTTGTGGTGGTTCAATGTTTTCCATTCTTTCCACTTGTTGCACAACACACTCCATGGTTGCTTGAAATTGATCCAATGCTTCCTTGAGACGATCCCTTGACTCTTGTTCCTCTTGGATTATATGATTAGGATCATGTGGCTCTTGGATCGATGGACATGAATATTCTTCCATGTGAGGTTGTGGTGGAAGGTAGAATTCATCTTGTGGTTGAAAATTTTCATATATTGGAGGTGGTTCATCTTGGTAATAATGTGGAGGAGGTGGTTCTTGAAAATGTTGATGTTGGAGTGGTGGTGGCTCTATGTGTGGTTCATATGGCTCATATGGTTGTTGGTAGGATGGATATGGATTAGGGTCATATGAAGGTGGTTGGTGAAAAGAGGCTTGTGAGTATGGTTGAGAGTTATGTTGAGGATATGGTTCATAGGCATATGGTGGTGGTTCTTGAAAGTTACAAGGAGATTCACCATAGCCATTTGATTGGTATGCATCATGGAATGGCTCTTCTTCATAGTTCATTGGTGGAGGTTGTTGCCAAGAAGATTGATCATATGCATATGGCTCCTCCCACCTTTGATTGTCCCATCCTTGATGCATCTCTTCATTGAAGTTCTCATCACCTACAACATAGTTGTAATCACACTCATAGCCAAAATGAGAATTCATGATAGCAAGAGAGGGTAAAAACAAAAAATAGTAACAAATCAAGAGAACAAACTAAAAACTAACAAAGAAGCAAAAAGCAAACATATTCACAATATTCACATATATACAATAACCAATAACACAACACCATTGCAATTCCCCGGCAACGGCGCCATTTTGACGAATGGATTTTTGACGGTTTAGAATTTCACAAATAAAATCTCGTTGTAAAGTATAGTTTCTAAACCAAACAATAATCCTTTCATACAAAAAGTTGTTTGTCACTAGTACAAACCCCTAAATTTATAAACCGAAGTATTCAAACCTCGGGTCGTTCTCCCTAGGAATTACAATAAAGTGTCTTGTTATTGGTTGTGAGTTATTTTTGGGGTTTTGATAAGGAGCATGAAAGATAAATGGCAAGAAAGTAAACTAAGGCCTAAAAAGGTCTTGGCAAGGGTTGGTGGTCAAGGATCTCTATCCTAATCACTAACCACAATATGAGAATTGGCAAGGATTAATCCCATTAAATCATCCTCTAACTAGTAGTAAAGGAAAGTCAAATGAGCTATATCAATCCTAGTCCATAAGTCCTAACTCTCCACCAATTCAATTAGTGAGAACTAGAGTCAATGGCTCCCAATCATCAATCACTTGGACATTAGTAACTCAAGAGGTCCTAAGTTACCTTTCCAAGCCAAGAGTATAAAATCCTACTCTAAAATGCAACCAAGCATTTCATCAAACACTTGGAAGGCATAAAAGGAAAACATAGTAAATCAACAACAAGAACAAAATCTAACAACAATTATTGAAAGGAATTAACAACACAAATCAAAAGGAACACAATTATTATGAATTACCTCTAATTGAATTGAAAGAGAATAGGAGGAACAAAAGTAGATCTACAACAAAGCATAAGAACAACATAAAGGAAATTACAACAAAAGAGTAGAAGAAGAATGTAACAACAAAGAATTGAAATGTAGAAGTAGGAGAAAGCAAAGATTAAAACCTAGATCTAAGAACTAAACCTAATCCTAATCCTAATTCTAGAGAGAAGAGAGAGCTTCTCTCTCTATAAACTAACTCTAAACTAATCCTAATGAGTGTGTAATGAACTAATGAGTTGGAATCCCCCTTTCTCTTCAATCCTTGGCTTTAAATAGCATCTTTGGCGCCAAAGTTGGTTGGGATTGGGCCCCACAACCCTTCAGAATTCGTTGGCCACGTTTTCATTAAAAAATCATAAACCAACACCGACGCGTACGCGCACAGCACGCGTACGCGTCCATGGAGTGATTCGCAGGTGCGCGCAAGCGCCAGGTGCGCGCGCGCGTCCATGGGCGATTTCAACTTCTTTGACTTTTCATGATTTCTCCACTTTGCATGCTTTCCCTCTTCACTCCTTTGATCCATTCCTAGCCCTTTTCAATCTGAAATCACTAACACACATATCAAGGCATCTAGTGGAATCAAAGGGAGATTAAAACCATCAAATTAAGGGTCTAAAAACATGTTTTCACATCTAAGCACAAATAAGGAGACAATCACAAAACCATGCTATTTCATTGAATAAATGTGGGTAAAAGGTGATAACATCTCTTAAAATCAATACAAGATAAACCGTCAAAACGGGGTTTATCATGAGGTAAACTTTTTCAGTTTCCCTCCAATCCTTCTTATGACTTAAGATCTCTTTCATGAACTTAGCATAAGAGGGTATGTTCCGAGGGTTACCTGAAACTATAGGTCGATCTCGGTCGAGATCTTCTACGTTGGTCGGAGCTGATGTGTCTGGCGGGTATATAGTCACCGGAGCTTGTGTGTCCGACTTGTGACACTTGAAAGTGCTGCTGATCCTTCGTCCCCGGAGGGTGGGGGGTACCTGCAAGGGATAAGATAAGTTAGTTATCTTATCTTATCTTTATCTTATCTTTAAGTGAGGTCATCTTTATCTTTTAAGGGAACCGCCCTTCTTTCTGTAGGCTTGGGCTGCCTTAGGATTTGGGGCATGTTCCTCTATTTGGGCCCTTCTTTGGGCTTTCTGGGGACTTGACCGAGCTCTTTGGGAAGAGGTCGGGTTGTCCTGACCTGAAGAGGTCGGTCGCTTTATCTGTCGAACATCCCGGGTCGGTCAGCTATACCCAGGGTATGAACAGTGCCCCTGCTTGAGCTCGGTCTTCTTTTTGAGGTCGAGTCCTTGACTTCGGTCCTTCTTTAGTGAAGCCGAACTCAAGCAGTTTGTCGATTCCTTTGTAGAAGCTTTTGAATGTAGAAAACCCAGAAACAGTTTCTGAAAGGCTCTTTTATCTTGATTTTGAAAACTCAGAAACGGTTTCTCCCCTTCGCCCTTTTCGTAACTTCTTCGCATTTCTCTCGCTTTCAACTTTTTTCGTGTTGCGGCGTTGTTTGATTTTTCTGAAGCCTCTTCCTGGAGTTTTGTAGTTCCGCGTTTCAGCCCAGCGACGTTGCTTTTGCTCGTGTCTTCTCTTTTACTTTTGAGAGAGCAATTCCAGATTTTCGCCTTCCCTCTTCAACTTCCTCGAAGCCTGCTGCATTTTTTAGGTTGGTACTAACTTTCTTGCTTCTTTCGCGGCTTTACTTTTAGTTTTTTGGTGAACCTTTGATTTTGCATGTTTGAAAGTTTGAACCTTTTCGTGATCTTGCGTTTGTCGCTGTAAACGTGTTTTCCTTGGCTTTGTTTCGTGCGCTCTTTTGGCATTTCCGTCGAGGCTTTCTAGGGTTTTGTTGTTGCTTCTGATAGAGAATCTGCATCTGTTCCTTCTTTACTTGATCGCTTTTGTTTCTGATTTTGAGAAAGTTCGTACCTTTAGCGATTTCTACTTGGCGCGTTTTGATGTTTTGGGAATGCTTTTTTGTTTGGTAAACTGTGATGACTTATGCTTCTAAAAATGCTTGCTTGTTTGAAGTCTTTTTCTTGTTTGAAAAATGCTGGGATGCGAACTTCACACTATTTTTCTGGAAACCTTCACACAAAAGTAGCTTCCGAGGTTGGTTTGTGGTGGCCTCTTGGAGCTTTATCATACTATGTTTTTATTATGGTATCTGTTGAGATCTTGCTGCTTTGGCCTCTTTAGATTGCTTTCGTATTTATTGTTTGTAGCTTGGATCCTTTTTGAGGCCGTGACTGTGGGGGGCCCGACTTGTTTCTCGGTTTCTTCGCTTTTTGCCTCATAACCGATTTCTTTATGTTGGTCCCCTTCTAAGTTATTTCTGTAATCCTCTTTTTGGACCATTGTTAGGTCTTCTTTTAGGGATTACTTTTATAACTTATCTTTGTAGGAGACCGACTTCATTAGGTCGATCTCTACTAAGTTCTTTTTGTAATCCTCTTACTTGGACCTTCGTCAGGTCTCTTTCAGGGATTACTTTTACAACTTGTCTTTGTAGGAGACCGACTTCGTTAGGTCGATCTCTTCTAAGTTGTTTTTGTAATCCTCTTTCCTGGACCTTTGTCAGGTCTCTTTCAGGGATTACTTTTACAACTTGTCTTTGTAGGAAACCGACTTCGTTAGGTCGATCTCTTCTAAGTTGTTTTTGTAATCCTCTTTCTTGGACCTTTGTCAGGTCTCTTTCAGGGATTACTTTTACAACTTGTCTTTGTAGGAGACCGACTTCGTTAGGTCGATCTCTTCTAAGTTATTTTTGTAATCCTCTTTCTTGGACCTTTTGTCAGTTCTCTTTCAGGGATTACTTTTACAACTTGTCTTTGTAGGAGACTGACTTCGTTAGGTCGATCTCTTCTAAGTTGTTTTTGTAATCCTCTTTCTTGGACCTTTGTCAGGTCTCTTTCAGGGATTACTTTTACAACTTGTCTTTGTAGGAGACCGACTTCGTTAGGTCGATCTCTTCTAAGTTGTTTTTGTAATCCTCTTTCTTGGACCTTTTGTCAGGTCTCTTTCAGGGATTACTTTTACAACTTGTCTTTGTAGGAGACCGACTTCGTTAGGTCAATCTCTTCTTAAGTTATAGCAATTCCTCTTTAATAGGGTTGGCCAGACCTCTTTCCAGGGATTTGCTGATAACTTGGGTTGACTTGGTCCGACTTTTTGGTGTCGGCCAGTCTTTTTAAGTTATTATATAGCAATCCATAAGACCTCGTCAGGTTCTTTTTTGGGATCACTTTTGATAACTTCTTGCATTATTCTGTGTTCATCTTTTGCCCATTTGTAAATTGTGATTTCTGTCCTGGTTTAATCGACCTTTAGGTGAATCGCGTTTTCACCTTTGTCGGTCGATTATTCCTATCAAGATCGTATAGTGAATCTGTTTTTCACTTCTTGTTCGATCCGTTGCTTTATAATTGGATGATGAATGCTTCAGATTAATACGTCTTGAGCACTTTATAGAATATCTTCTTAGGTTACAGGCGTGCCATGATCTGGGGAGTTCTCGTCCCTTGAGTTCGGACAGTCTGTAGTAGCCCTTCCTAAGTACTTTTGTGACTCGGTAGGGTCCTTTCCAGTTAGCTACCAACTTTCCTTCTCCAGGTCGAGTTGTTCCAATATCATTTCGGATTAAGATGAGATCATTCTCCATGAAGTCTCTTGGCACTACCTTTTGATTATACTTGGAAGCCATTCGCCGCTTTAGTGCTTCTTTTCTGATCCGAGCTCTTTCATGGATTTCCAGAAGTAGGTCGAGCTCTTCTCTTTGAAGTTGAGAGTTGGTTTGTTCATTGTAGTGGACTACTCGGGGAGACCCTTCTTCAACTTCTATTGGAATCATTGCCTCCACTCCGTATGCTAGTCGAAATGGAGATTCGTTTGTAGTGGAATGTGGAGTTGTTCGATACGCCCATAGGACTTACGGAAGTTCCTCGGCCCAAGCTCCCTTTGCTTCTTGTAATCTCCATTTCAGCCCGGCCAATATGACTTTGTTGGCTGCTTCGGCTTGTCCATTGGCTTGGGGGTGTTCGACAGAAGTGAACTGGTGTTCTATATATTCAAGTCGGCCACTAACTTTCTGAAGCTTGCATCTGTGAATTGGGTGCCATTATCCGTGGTGATGGAGTATGGAACCCCAAATCTTGTAACAATGTTCCTATATAGGAATTTCCGGCTTCTTTGAGCAGTGGCGTTGGATAGGGGTTCTACTTCGATCCATTTCGTGAAATAGTCTACCCCTGCTATAAGGAATTTTACATGTCCCGATCTCTGTGGGAAGGGTCCGAGAAGATCGAGTCCCCATTTTGCAAATGGCCAGGGTGAGGTCACGCTAATGAGTTTTTCTGGCGGGGCGATGTGAAAGTTGGCATGCTTCTGACATAGTGGACATGTCTTTACAAATTCTGTAGCTTCCTTTCGTAGAGTTGGCCAATATAATCCTGCTCGGAGTACCTTTTTCGTGAGAGCTTGCACTCCGAGATGATTACCACAAATGCCGCTGTGTACTTCCTCCAAGACTTCTTTTGTGTTGGAGGTCGGTACGCATTTTAACAGTGGTGTTGAGATCCCTCTTTTGTATAGGATGTTATTTATGATAGTGTAGTACTGTGCCTCCCTTTTTAACCTCTTTGCCTCCTTTTCATCTGTGGGGAGCGCTTCTGTTTTGAGGTAGTTAATTATGGGGGTCATCCATCCTTGATCCCGACCTGTTATGGCTTGGATTTTTTCTTCTTCTGATATCGATGGGTTCTGTAGTATTTCTTGGATGAGGCTTCTATTGCTGCCCCCTGGTTTGGTGCTGGCTAGCTTTGAGAGCGCGTCAGCTCGGGCATTTTGCTTGCGGGGTATGTGGCAGATCCTATATTTTCCAAGTTGTCTGAGCTGTTCTTTGATTTTATCCAAATATTTTTTCATGGTAGGATCTTTGGCTTGGTAGCTTCCCGTTATTTGCGAGGTAATGACTTGTGAGTCACTGTAGATGTTGAGTTTCTGAGCTCCAACTTCCCTAGCCAGCTTCAGGCCAGCTAATAACGCTTTATATTCCGCTTGGTTGTTTGAGGCCGGGAATTCGAATTTCAGGGAAAGCTCAAGTTGGGTTCCCTGGTTGCTTTCGATTATCACACCTGCACCGCTTCCGGCTTTATTTGAGGAGCCGTCCACGTATATGTTCCAGTCTATGGGGATTTCTGTGGTGTCTGTGAATTCTGCAATGAAGTCGGCTAGGTATTGTGATTTGATGGCTGTCCGCGCCTCGTATTGAAGGTCAAACTCGGACAACTTGATTGCCCGTTGTAGGATTCTTCCTGCTAGATCTGTTTTCTACAGTATCCCTTTTATGGGCTGGTTGGTCCGAACTCTGATGGTGTACGCTTGGAAGTATGGGCGAATTCGTCGGGATGTGAGTATTAAAGCGTAGGCGAACTTCTCTATTTTCTGGTAGTTTAGCTCTGACCCCTGTAGTGCTTTACTAATGAAGTAGACAGGTTGCTGTCCCCCTTCATCTTCTCTAATTAATGCTGAGGCTATTGCCCGACTTCCTACGGCCAGGTATAGTATGAGTGGTTCTCCCTCTCATGGTCGAGATAGGATGGGGGGCTGTCCCAGGAATTCTTTAAAGTCTCGGAAGGCTTGTTCACATTCCGTTGTCCACTCGAAGTTTTTTCTCTGGACAGGGCTTTCAGTCTCCCATTGAGTTGTTGGACTTCTTTGACGCAGGTCGGGCTTTTCATGTTGAGTATGGCCTGGCATTTATCTGGATTTGCCTCGATTCCTCTTTGTGTGAGCATGAAGCCCAGGAATTTTCCTGCCTCTACTGCGAAGGTGCTTTTAGCCGGGTTGCGTCGCATGTTGTGCTTCCGTATGGTGTCGAACACTTGAACCAAGTCGATTAGAAATGTTTCCTCACTTTTCCGATGTCGTCCACAAAGACCTCCATGATTTTTCCGATGTGGTTTGAGAAGACTTTATTCATTAGCCTTTGATAAGTGGCTCCCGCGTTTTTAAGGCCGAAAGGTATTACGATGTAGCAATAATTCGCTTTTGGTGTGAGAAACGAGGTTTTTTCTTAATCTGGTGGATACATTGGGATCTGTTTGTATCCTGAGTACGCGTCCATGAATGAGAGATACTTATATCCTGATGAGGCATCTACTAGAGGTTTTTGGGCAGGCTTTGTTGAGGTCGGTGTAGTCAGTGCACATTCGCCACTTCCCATTTGATTTTTTCACCAAGACGACATTTGCTAGCCATAGTGGGTATTTAACTTCTCTTATGAATCCTGCCTCCAGTAGTGCTTGTACTTGTTCTTCTACAGCCTGAGACCGTTCTGGCCCAAGTTTTCTTCGTCTTTGTTGTACCGGCCGAGATCCCGGGTAGACTGCCAGCTTGTGGCTCATTAGTTCGGGATCTATGCCTGGCATGTCGGCAGCTTTCCATGCGAAAAGATCAATATTATCTCGTAGAAACTGTATTAGTCATTCTTTTGTGTCTCCTTTCAAGATCGTGCCAATATTAGTTGTTTTGTTCGAGGTATCTCTGATCTGAACTCTTTCTATTTCTCCTTCGGGTCATGGACGGAGTTCTTCTCGTCTCTGATCTCCGCCGAGTTTGATTGTGTGGAACTCTCCTCCTTCGCCTCGGAGATTTAGACTTTTGTTATAACAGCGACGCACCATCTTTTGATCTGCTTTTATTGTAGCTATCCCTTCTGTAGTTGGGAATTTCATACATAGATGTGGAGTTGAAACTATTGCTCCGAGTTGATTTAACGTCGTCCGACCTATTAAGGCATTGTAGGCTGAGCTTACGTCGACCACGATATAGTCTATCTTAAGTGTTCGGGATTGGTTCCCCTTTCCAAAGGTTGTGTGTAATGATACATATCCTAGTGGCTGTACTGGGGTGTCCCCAAGTCCGAACAGGCTGTTCGGATATGCTTTTAGCTCTTTCTCTTCTAAGCCTTGCCGAGCTTGTCGAAGGTAGTTTTGAATAGAATGTCGGCAGAGCTTCCTTGATCAATTAATGTACGGTGGAGGTTGGCGTTTGCCAATATAATTGTGATGACCATGGGGTCGTCATGTCCTGAAATGATTCCAGATGCATCTTCTTTGGTGAACGTGATTGCTGGGATATCTGGCACTTCTTTCTTGCCTTCGACGTGGTATACTTCTTTGAGGTGTCGCTTGCGGGATGACTTGGAGATTCCTCCTCCAGCGAATCCGCCGTGTATCACGTGGACATGTCTTTCCGGTGTGCGGGGTAATCGTTTAGATCGTCCGACATCTTCATCCCTTCTTCTTTTCCTTGGTTCTTCGTCCCGATTGGCCAGGAACCGATCTAGTTTTCCTTCCCTAACTAATTTCTCTATGACATTTTTCAAGTCAAAGCATTCGTTAGTGGAATGTCCTCGGACTCGATGATACTCACAGTATTCGTTCCGATTTTCTCCTCCCCTTTTGCCTTTAAGTGGCCGAGCTGCGGGTATTTTTTCTGTATGGCAGACTTCTTTGTAAACATCTACCAAGGATACCCTAAGAGGGGTATAGTTATGATATTTTTTGATTTTTTCTCCGGAGTGATCTTCCTTTTTCTTGGATTCTTTATCTCGGTAGGCAGAACCGAACCTCGAGGCTTTGCCAAGTCGAGAATTTTCCTCCATGTTGATGTACTTCTGCGCCCGTTCTTGTACTTCGTCTAGGGATGTCGAGTACCTTTTTGATATAGATTGGCTGAATGGTCTTTCTCGTAGGCTATTTGTGAGGCCCATGATGGCAGCTTCTGTTGGTAGACTTTGTATGTCCATGCATGTTTTCTTGAATCTTTTCATGTAGTTGCGAAGACTCTCCCGATCACCTTGCTTGATCCCTAGTAGGCTGGGTGTGTGTTTGGCTTTGTCCTTTTGTATGGAAAATCGGGCCAGGATCTTTTTGGCCATGTCGTCGAAACTCGAGATGGATTTTGGAGGTAGGTTGTGATACGTAAAAATTAAGATTTCACGTACAACCGGCAAGTATACCGGGTCGCATCAAGTAATAAGACTCACTAGGAGTGAGGTCGATCCCACGGAGATTGGTAGATTAAGCAACTTTAGTTAAATGGTAAATTTAGTCAAGCAAACATAGTTTTGATTTTATGCGCAATGTGACGTTTGAACATAATTGCAAGAATTTAAATGGCAAGGAGTTTAAGAACAGGAATATAGAAATAAAATGAAAGTAAATAACTGAAACTTAAATTGCAAGAAACTTAAATGACATCAAAGATAAATGGCAATGAATTAAAGGGTGCAGAAATTTAAAGAACATAAGAGTAAATAGCAAGAATTAAAGGAACAAAATGTAGATGACAAGAATAATAAATTGATAGAATGTAAAAGGGAATTGGGTTATGGGTAATCAAACAACTAGAAGCAAAAGAAATAAGAAGTAATGATAGAGAGGATCATTAGGGATCAGAGATGCAAGTTTTCATGAATTGATGTGTGTCAAATCCTTCTCAATCATGGGTATAGATCCATGGCAAGTGGGTAATTGAATCCCAATCTCTTGGTGATTCAATTTCTCTCAACATAACCAATTGCCACTCTCGTGATCTAATTGTTCATGAGAAGTGATGAAGCTCAAATCTAATCCAGCCACACAACTCCCATAATCTCAACCAAGGAGAGTTACATCTCACATACTAACCAAGGTGTATTGATTAAAGAAATCATGAAAGGATGAACTCTAAACTGAATTATGTGGCTCATTCCTCAAATTCACCACATAATTCATATAGATTAACCCCTCTCTCGATGGTGGTTGAATCT
The DNA here is from genome assembly GCF_014773155.1 of Arachis stenosperma. Classification (NCBI taxonomy): domain Eukaryota; kingdom Viridiplantae; phylum Streptophyta; class Magnoliopsida; order Fabales; family Fabaceae; genus Arachis; species Arachis stenosperma. The sequence goes on along the minus strand of NC_080377.1, from coordinate 105,329,568 downwards.
TTGAAGAACAAGAGTTCCCTCTTTAGATCAACCACTAGAATTGAGGAGGAAAAGATGAGTTCACCAATGCATTCCAACAAGCAGAGCTCTTCCCCCTAATGAAAGTGGGGTTTAGTGAGTCATAGCTCCAATTTCAACAACAATTGCCACAAACCAAAATTAAACTAAATGCAAAGAAATATGAAGAAGAATAAGGAAATGCTTAAAGCTTAAGAAAATGAAGAAGAGAAGTTCCAAGAAGAACCAAAAAAATGCTCTCCGGGTATCCTCCCGGAAGTGCTAAAAGAGTTCTCAAAATAAAGTGCTAAAAGTGTATAATGCTAAGTGTCAAAAGTCTCCTCAAAGTACAAACTCAATCTCTATTTATACTAGTCCCAAAACTCTTTCAAAGATCTTGAATTGGGTTGGAAATATGGGCTTCCTCTTTGTTGAATTCTTGGCTCAATTGGAAGAAGTGTTGCTAGACTTGGAAAGGAAGAGTTCATTCATCATGCTTCTGGCCCAATGGTTTGGCGTTTTTGTCAATAACGCTGGCCTTAATGCACGTTGGCAACGTGCATCACAATTTCCTGGGAGTGAACTTTCAGACTTGGGCGTTGCTAGCCCAAGTTGTTGCTAACAACTTGCTTTTCCTCTTCTTGGCTCTACTTTCATGCTAAATGTAGCCCAGAACTTGAGTGTCAACCTTCTGCTTCAATATGGACTATTATACATCATTGGAAAGCTCTTGATGTCTATTTTCTAATGCCACTGGAATCACCTCAATTGGACTTTCCTAGCTCAAGTTATGCTTCCTCAAAGAAGGTAAGGTCAAGCTGCCAAGTTGTTGCCAAAAACGCACCCACACTCCCAAGTTGGCAACGTGCCCGTGCCTAACCTCCCAAGGCAGGGACTTGGGGCTGGCGTTGTTGCAAAACACGCCTTCTTGCTAGCACGTTGGCAACGTGCTCGTGCCCCCCTCCAGGGCTCATCTCTAGCCTTCCTGAATTTCAACTTCATGATCTTGTTTTTAGGGCCTAAAGATGACTCTGGTTTGGCTTCAATTTTGTGCTCCACCATAGACTATCATATATGGTTGGAAAGCTGTGAACGTTAGCTTTCCAACGCAACTGGAAGCACTCAATTTGGATCTCTGTAACTCAAGATATCTTCCATTGAAGGGGACATGGTCAGGCTGCCTTGTTGGAGTTGTTGTGGATAACGCCCCTATATTCCAAGTTAGCAACGTGCTGCCTCCATTCTTCACCATCCAAAGCTTTCTGGCGTTGTTGCCAAACACACCAATGCTTTCTTGAGTTGGCAACGTGCTCGATGCTCTTTCCTAGCTCCAGACATTGCTTCCCACGTTGCCATTGAACACGCCCATAGAAGCTGGCGTTGGCAACGTGCTCGAGCCTTCTTCAAGGCTCTAAACCTTGCTTCCCACGTTGCCATTGAACACACCCATAGAAGCTGGCATTGGCAACGTGCTCGAGCCCTTCCTGGTGTTGGCAACTTGGTTGGCAACCTTTCCTGGCGTTGGCAACTTGGTTGGCAGCCTTGCTTGGCGTTGGCAACGTGGTTGGTAGCCTTGCTTGGCGTTGGCAACGTGGTTGGTAGCCTTGCTTGGCGTTGGCAACGTGGTTGGTAGCCTTGCTTGGCGTTGGCAACGTGGTTGGCACCAAGACTTGGCTGGCAGCACATCCTGGCGTTGGCAACTTGGCTGGCAGCACGTCCTGGCGTTGGCAACTTGGCTGGCACCCAAGACTTGGTGCCTAGCCAAGCAACCACTCCTGGCGTTGCCTTAGAACACGCCCATGGTTCCTAGCTCAACAACGTGCTCGAGCTCCCCTTTTGGTGCCAAAGTTGCTTGCTACGTTGCCAAGGAACACGCCTTCATAACTTGGCGTTGGCAACGCCAGCTTCTCCTTCTCTTGGGCCAAGCCTTGTGTGCGTTGTCAAGGAACACTTCCCTTGTTCCTGGCGTTGGCAACGCCCTCGAGGCTTTCCTTGGTTCAGCTCTTTGCTTGCCTGCGTTGCCTTCAACAACGCCCTCCATTCTCCAAGTTGGCAACGCCAACTTCTGCTTCTCCAGGGCTGCCTGGCGTTGCCTTCAACAACGCCCCCTTTCTCCAAGTTGGCAACGCCAACTTTTGCTTCTCCAGGGCTGCCTGGCGTTGCCTTCAACAACGCCCCCTTTCTCCAAGTTGGCAACGCCAACTTTTGCTTCTCCAGGGCTGCCTGGCGTTGCCTTCAACAACGCCCCCTTTCTCCAAGTTGGCAACGCCAACATTTGCTTCTTCTTGCCCAGCTTGCATCATTCTTGCTTCCATGCTTTCTTGTTTCATCACCTATCATCAACAAAGGAAATAGCTTCAAAGTCTTACCCATTCATGCAATAAATTTCATGAGATTCATTCATACTCATTCATGTATGCATTCCTTAAATCATTTGCATGAATTTGGCTAGAATCAACATGTTCCTTGGTATTCTTATGCATGAAGACAAAACTCATAAAAGGACTTGTTTATTTAGAGAAAATGAGTGAAATTAAACTAAAACCAACTAAACTAACTAGCTAATATAACAAATATGCAATTGCATCAGGTTGTCAAACCATCTAATGGCTGTCTTAGTGAGAGTTGTTGGAAAGGCTTTGCAGCGACCTGCATCTGAGGCATCAGTGAGGTACATTCTACTTCTGAAGTTGCTGAGATGGTGGTTGGGGCCCGAGGTGCCGTCATATAGAGTCATATCTGGAAGTTTGAAATCTTTTGGGATTTTGGTCTTCATAATTTCCCTGGTGAATAGATCTTGATCTTTCTGAGAGCTATCCTCTGTGGAAGGTCGAGTAGCTTTAGTTTTGAGATCAGCTTCGAGTTTCATAAGCTTATCTTCTAATTCTCGGCGCCGCCTTATCTCCAGACGTAGATCTTCTTCTTTTTCACGTTGATGTTGGGCTTCTTTCTCAAGTTGCTCCAATCGATTTTGAAGCGCTTCTATCGCCCCTGGATTTGATGAATTTTTGTCTCCATTAGATTCCGGAGTATTCTTAAATACAGTATCCGTGTTCTTGTGTAGCGTTCTATCTTCCAAACCCGAGTCGTGGTCGTTGTCATGGTTGTCCGCCATGGTGTTGGGATGACTTCCAGGTTCCCCGGCAACGGCGCCAATGTTCTGAGGGTTACCTGAAACTATAGGTCGATCTCGGTCGAGATCTTCTGTGTTGGTCGGAGCCGATGTGTCTGGCGGGTATATAGTCACCGGAGCTTGTGTGTCCGACTTGTGACACTTGAAAGTGCTGCTGATCCTTTGTCCCTGGAGGGTGGGGGGTACCTGCAAGGGACTCCGATGCTTAGGTTAGCAAGGGTATTAAGCAGGTATTGAGTAGAATCAGAGTATGAGTTATACCTGGGTGCTCCAGTGTATTTATAATGGTGAGATGTGGCCTTCTGTGGATAAGATAAGTTAGTTATCTTATCTGATCTTTATCTTATCTTTAAGTGAGGCCATCTTTATCTTTTAAGGGAACCACCCTTCTTTCTGTAGGCTTAGGCTGCCTTAGGATTTGGGGTGTGTTCCTCTATTTGGGCCATTCTTTGGGCTTTCTGGGGATTTGACCGAGCTCTTTGGGAAGAGGTCGGGTTGTCCTGACCTGAAGAGGTCGGTCGCTTTATCTGTCGAACATCCCGGGTCGGTCAGCTCGACCCAGGGTATGAACAGGGTATTTGCTCAAGTGCCTCTGCAAACGAAATCTTTATTTCAAGAGTCCTGAGATAGACTGCAAAGCAGGCAAATTGCTTATCCTGTTCCGCTTGGCAGAGTTTCTGAGGATAAGGCATTTTGGCTTTGTATTCCTCAATCTCAGTTGATGCAGGTTTATTGCCTACAGATGTGGGTTGAGAAGCCTTTTTAGATGGGTTATTATCAACACTTGTATGTGTCTGATCCCCTACTGACATTTGAATGCCAGGGATTGAAGCTGGAGTGGCGTTAGACGCCAACTCCTTACTTGTTTCTGGTGTCTGAACGCCAGAACTGTGCTCCCTTTGGGCGTTCAACGCCAAATCCTTGCTTGTTTCTGGCGTTGAACGCCAGGACTGAGCATGGTTTGGGCGTTCAGTGCTAGCTTTCCACCCATTTTCTGGTGTTTGAGCGCCAAAATTATTCCTCTCTGGGCTCTTACTGTCCTCAGATAGATTTTGGGTAGTTTGCTCATTTCTTGGCTTCATGCTACCTTGAAGTGAGGTATTTAATATTTTCCCACTTCTTAATTGAACTGCTTGGCACATTTCTGCTATTTGTTTTGATAACTGCTGTTCTGTTTGCTTCAACTATACTTCCAAATTCATATTAGCCATTCTTGTTTCTTGTAGTATTTCCTTGAATTCGACTAGCTGTTTTGTTAGAAAATCCAGTTGCTGATTGAATTCAGTAACTTGTTCTGTAGGACTCAGTTCAGCAGTTACTATTTTAGCCTATTCTTTCATGGAAGGCTCACTGCTTAGGTACAGATGCTAATTTCTGGCAACTGTATCAATGAGCTCTTGAGCTTCTTCTATTGTCTTTCTCATGTGTATAGATCCACCAGCTGAGTGGTCTAGAGAAATCTGAGCTCTTTCTGTAAGCCCATAGTAGAAGATGTCTAGCTGCACCCACTCTGAAAACATTTCAGGGGGCATTTTCTTAGTATCTCTCTGTATCTCTCCCAAGCATCATAAAGAGATTCATTATCTCCTTGTTTAAAGCCTTAGATGCTCAGCCTTAGTTGTGTCATCCGTTTTGGAGGAAAATAGTGATTCAGGAATTTTTCTGACAGCTGTTTCCATGTCTTTATGCTGTCCTTAGGTTGGTTATTTAACCACCTCTTAGCTTGGTCTTTTACAGCAAATGGGAACAGTAATAGCCTGTAGACATCCTGATCTACCTCCTTATCATGGACTGTATCAGCAATTTATAAAAACTGTGCCTGAAACTCTATAGGTTCTTCTTGTGGAAGACCGGAATACTGGCAACTTTGCTGCACCATGATAATGAGCTGAGGATTCAACTCAAAACTACTAACTCCAATGGAGGGTATACATATACTACTCCCATATGAAGCAGTAGTGGGGTTAGCATATGACCCCAGAGTCCTTCTGTACTGTTCATTTCCACTTAAGTCCATGATGGAGAAAGAGAGATGATGTGAATTTATTTTATTATATATAAAAATTTTGAAATAATAACAATAAAATAAAATAAAATAAAGACAACAATAAAAATAAAAATAAATAAAAATAAAAATAAAAATAAAATAAAAATAAAAAAGAGAATTTAAAAATATTTTATGAAGATTTTCGAAAAAGTGAGGAGAGAGAAAGTGGTTAGGATATTTTTGATATTGAAATCTGAAATTTTTATATAAAAAAATTCGAAAATATGCCTTAAAAATAGTTAGAAAAGATATTTTTTTGAATTTTGAATTTTATGATGAAAGAGAAAAACACACAAAAGACACAAGACTTAAAATTTTTAGATCTAATGCTCCTTGTTTTCAAAAATGTTGGAAGGAAAATACCAAGGAACACCAAACTTAAAAATTTTAAGATCAAAACACAAGAAAGACTCAAGAACACCTTGAAGATTTACAAGAACACCAAGAACAAAAGAAAGAACACAAAACTTAAAATTTTTAGAAAACCACAATAAAAATTTTGAAAATTAAAGAAAGATTAACAAGAAAACACCAAACTTAAAGTTTGGCACAAGATTCAATCAAAGAGAGATTATTTTCGAAAAAAAAAAAATTTTAAAAAGAAGATACTCAATTACCAAGAACATAAACCAACGCTCTAGCCAATTGAGCTGTAAATGTAACACTTTTTTTAAAGAAGTATTTTTAATAACTAAAAATAATTTTTTTTCGAAAACTAATGTTTTGAAAAAGCACAAAAAAACCAAGAAAAGACACAGAACAATAAAAACTAAAGATCAAACAAGAAAAATAAACAAGAACAACTTGAAGATCCGAAAAAACAAAGAACTCAAATTCGAAAATTTAAAGGAAAATATAAAATATGCAATTGACACCAAACTTAAAACATGACACTAAACTCACGAAAAATTAAAACTTTAATAAGGAAAAATAATATTTTTGAAAAAAAGTTTTTTTTTTTTGAAAAGAAAATAAAGGACTCAGAATTGATGACTCTATAGCAACAAAAATAAATTATTCCTAATCTAAGCAACAAAATAAACCTTAAGTTGTTCAAACTCGAACAATCCCCGGCAATGGCGCCAAAAACTTGGTGCACGAAATTGTAAATCACACTTTTCACAATTCGTACCACTAACCAGCAAGTACACTGGGTCGTCCAAGTAATACCTTATGCGAGTAAGGGTCGAATCCCACGGAGATTATTAGCTTGAAGCAAGCTATGGTTATCTTATTATTCTTAGTTAGGATACCAATAGGATTCTTTAGTCTCAATTGTAAAATAAAGTGAAAGGGCATAAAATAATTAATTATTACTTAATAATGGAGAATATGTTGGAGTTTTGGAGATGCTTTGTCCTCTTTATTTCAGCTTTTCTCTTGTACTCCTCTTCACACACGCAAGGCTCCTTCCATGGCAAGCTGTATGTAGGGTGTCACCGTTGTCAATGGCTACTTCCCATCCTCTCAGTGAAAATGGTCCAAATGCTCTGTCGCAGCACGGCTAATCATCTGTTGGTTCTCGATTAGGTCGGAATAGAATCCATTGATTCCTTTGCGTCTGTCACTACGCCCAACAATTGCGAGTTTGAAACTCGTCACAGCCATTCAATCCTTGAATCCTACTCAGAATACCACAGACAAGGTTTAGACTTTCCGGGTTCTCATGAATGCCTCCATAAATTCTAGCTTATACCACGAAGATTCTGATTAAGGAATCTAAGAGATACTCATTCAATCTAATGTAGAATAGAGGTGATTGTCAGGCGCACGTTCACAGATCATCACCTTCTTCATGGTGAAGCGCGAATGAACATCTTAGATAGGAACAAGCGTGTTTGAATGGAAAACAGAGATAATTGCATTAATTCATCGAGACGCTGCAGAGCTCCTCACCCCCAACAATGGAGTTTAGAGACTCATGCCGTCAAAGAGTATAAAATTTAGATCTAAAAATGTCATCAGATACAAAACAATTCTCTAAAAGTTGTTTAAATACTAAACTAGTAACCTTGGTTTACAGAGAATGAGTAAACTAAAATGGATAGTGCAGAAATCCACTTCTGGGGCCCACTTGGTGTGTGCTGGGGCTGAGACTTAAGCTTCTCACGTGCATGGGCTGTTTCTGGATTTGAACGCCAGGTTGTAACCTGTTTCTGGTGTTGAACTCCAACTTGTAACCTGTTTCTGGCGCTGAACGCCAGACTGCAACATGGAACTGGCGTTAAACGCCAGTTTACGTCATCTATCTTCGTGCAAAGTATAAACTATTATATATTGCTGGAAAGCCCTGGATGTCTACTTTCCAACCTAATTGGGAGCGTGCCAATTGGGCTCTTGTAGCGCCAAAAAATCCATTCTGAGTATAGAGAGGTCAGAATCCAACAGCATCAGCAGTTCTTTTTCAGCCTGAATCAGATTTTTGCTCAGCTCCCTCAATTTCAGCCAGAAAATACGTGAAATCAAAGAAAAACACACAAACTCATAGTAAAGTCCAAAAATATAATTTTTGCTTAAAAACTAATAAAACTCTGCTAAAAACTAACTAAAACAGACTAAAATCTACATGAAATTTCCTCCAAAAAGCGTATAAAATATCCGCTCATCACCCATACGTCAAACAATTCCATCTCTAAGATCCCTTGCTGAGGCATGGCATAGCCATGAGGCAGATTACCAGCTCTTTGGAAACTGTCACAGTTCCGTACAAACTCTCGAGAGTCTTTATAGAGAGTAGGCCAGTTGAAGCCATATTGGAGGACTTTTGTGGTTGTTCGCTCACTTCCGAAATGTCCTCCATACTGTGATCCATGGCAATGCCAAAGGATCCTCTGCGCTTCTTCTCTAGGCACACATCTACGGAATATTTCGTCTGCGCATCTCTTAAAGAGATATGGTTCATCCCACGGGTAGTACTTTCCATCAGAAATTAATTTTTTTGTTTGCTGCCTGCTGTACTCCTTGGGTATGAACCTTGCAGCCTTATAGTTTGAAATGTTTGCAAGCCATGGTACTTCATGAATGGCAAAGAGTTGCTCATCAGGAAAGGTTTTAGAGATCTCAGTAATGGGGAGGGACGCCCCCTCTACTAGTTCTATCCGGGATAGGTGATCTGCTACTTGGTTTTCTGTCCCTTTTATGTCTCTTATTTCTATATAAAACTCTTGCAGAAGCAATACCCACCTTATGAGCCTAGGTTTTGAATCCTGCTTTGTGAGTAGATATTTAAGAGCAGCATGGTTAGTGTACACAATCACCTTCGATCCTACTAAATAGGATCGGAACTTGTCAATAGCATAAACCACTACAAGCAATTCCTTTTCTGTGGTTGTGTAATTCTTCTGTGCATCATTTAGAGCACGGCTGGCATAGTAGATGACATGCAGAAATTTGTCAAGCCTCTGTCCCAATACTGCACCAATGGCATGGTCACTGGCATCACACATCAGTTCGAATGGTAATGTCCAGTTTGGTGTAGAAATGACTGGTGCTGTAACCAGCTTGGCTTTCAGGGTCTCAAACGCCTGCAGACACTCTGTGTTATAAAAATAAATGTCGTGTCAGTAGCTAGCAGATTACTTAGAGGTTTTGCGATTTTTGGAAAATCCTTTATAAACCTCCTATAGAATCCTGCATGCCCCAGAAAGCTTCTGATTGCCTTAACATTGGCAGGTGGTGGTAATTTTTCAATTACCTCTACCTTAGCTTGATCCACCTCTATTTCTTTGTTCGAAATCTTGTGCCCAAGGACGATCCCTTCAATCACCATAAAGTGACAATTTTCCTAGTTTAAAACCAGGTTAGTCTCTTGGTACCTTTTCGAAACAAGTGTCAGGTGATCAAGACAGGAGCTGAATGAGTCTCTATATACTGAGAAGTCATCCATGAGGAAATAGAGAGCATGCATCTCTGAAAGGTTGCAGGTGCATTACACAGCCCAAATGGCATCCTTCTATAGGCAAATACTCCAGATGGACATGTGAATGCTGTTTTCTCTTGATCATGAGGATCTACTGCAATTTGGTTGTAGCCTGAATAGCCATCCAAAAAGCAGTAATAATCATGACCTGCTAGTCTTTCTAGCATCTGGTCTATGAATGGTAAAGGAAAATGATCCTTTCTAGTGGCCGTATTGAGTCTTCTGTAGTCAATACACATGCGCCACCCTGTAACTGTTCTTGTAGGAACCAGTTCATTTTTCTCATTATGAACTACTGTCATGCCTTCCTTCTTGGGGACGACTTGGACAGGGTTCACCCAGGGGCTATCAAAAATTGGATTAATAATCCCAGCCTCTAGTAGTTTAGTGACCTCTTTCTACACCACTTCCTTCATGGCTAGATTCAGCTGCCTTTGTGGTTAAACCACTGGCTTAGCATTATCCTCCAAGAGAATCTTGTGCATGCATCTGGCTGGACTAATACCCTTGAGATCACTTATGGACCACCCAAGAGCTGTCTTGTGTGTCCTTAGCACTTGAATCAGCGCTTCTTCTTCATGTGGCTTTAATGTAGAGCTTATGATCACAGGAAAAGTGTTGTCTTCTCCCAGAAATACATATTTTAGGGATGGTGGTAGTGGTTTGAGCTTTGGTTTTGGGGGCTTTTCCTCTAATTGAGGAGTTTTCAGAGGTTTTTCTATTTCCTCTGGCTCCTCCTGATCAGGCTGAACATCTTTAAATATGTTCTCTAGCTCTGATTTGAGACTTTCAGTCATATTGACTTCTTCTACTAGAGAGTCAATAAGATCAACTTTCATGCAGTCTTTTGGTGTGTCTAGATGCTGCATAGCTTTGACAGCATTCAACTTAAACTCATCCTCATTGACTCTTAGGGTCACTTCCCCTTTTTGAACATCAATGAGAGTTCGACCAATTGCTAGGAAAGGTCTTCCTAAAATGAGAGTTGCACTCTTGTGCTCCTCCATTTCCAGTACTACAAAGTCAGTGGGGAAGGCAAATGGCCCAACCTTGACAATCATGTCTTCAATTATGCCTGATGGGTATTTAATGGAGCCATCAGCAAGTTGAAGTCAGATCCAGGTTAGTTTGATCTCTTCTGTCAAACTAAGCTTTCTGATAGTGGATGCAGGGATTAGTTTGATACTTGCCCCAAGATCACATAGAGCTGTCTTGGTACAAATTCCCTCTAATGTGCATGGTATCATAAAGCTTCTGGGGCCCTTAAGCTTTTCTGGTAAGCTATTTAGAATGACTGCACTGCATTCCTCAGTGAGAAAAACTTTTTTAGTTTCTCTCCAATCCTTCTTATGGATTAAGATCTCTTTCATGAACTTAGCATAGGAAGGTACTTGCTCAAGTGCTTCTGCAAACGGAATCTTTATTTCAAAAGTCCTGAAATAGTCTACAAAGCGGGAAAATTACTTATCCTGTTCCGATTGGCGGAGTTTCTGAGGATAACATATTTTGGCTTTATATTCTTCAACCTTGGTTGCTGCAGGTTTATTTCCTACAGAAGTAGGCTGAGATACCTTTTTGAGGGAGTTATTATCAGCACTTGCAGTTGTCTGATCCCTTACTGGCATTTGAACGCCAGGATTAGGTGCTAGATTGGCGTTTAACGCCAGATTCCTACCCCGTTCTGGCATTTGAATGTCAGAATTGAACATGGATTTGGCGTTCGATGCCAACTTTTCACCCTTTTCTGGCATTTGAACGCTAGAACTGGGCGTCCACTAGGCGTTTAACGCCAGTTTGTCACCCTTTTCTGGCATTTAAATGCCAGAATCATTCCTCTCTGGGCTCTTATTATCCTCAGAGGGATTTTGGGTAGCATTCTGTTCATCCTCTGTCAGCTGTTCTTTCCTTGGCTTTCTGCTGCTTTGAGTTGATGTATTTATTATTTTTCCACTCCTTAATTGAACAGCTTGACATTCTTCTGTTATTTGTTTAAATAATTGTTGTCTTGTCTGGTAAAGTTTTGCTTCCATATTCTTATTAGCATCCTGAGTATCTTATAACATTTCTTTAAATTCTACTAACTATTTTGTCAGAGTAAGTAATTGCTGGTTGAGCTCAGCAACTTTCTCTGGAGGACTATGGTCAGTAGATACTGCTTTAACCTCTTCCTTCATGGAGGACTCACTGCTCAAGTACAGATGCTGATTTCTAGCAACTATATCTATAAGCTCTTGAGCCTCTTTATTGTCTTTCTCATGTGCATAGATCCACCAGCGGAGTGGTCTAGAGATATCTGAGCTTTTTCTAAAAGCCCATAGTAGAAGATGTCTAACAGCACCCATTTTGAAAACATTTCAGAGGGGCATTTCCTCAGCATCTCTCTGTACCTCTCCCAGGCATTGTAAATTGTAAAGGGATTCATTATCCTCTTTTTTAAAGCCTTGGATGTCCAGCCTTAGCTGTGTCATCCTCTTAGGAGGGAAATATTGATTCAGAAAATTTTCTGACAGCTGTTTCCATGTTCTTATGCTGGCCTTAGGTTGGTTATTTAACCACCTCTTAGCTTGGTCTTTTAGAGCAAATGGAAATAGTAATAATCTGTAGACATCCTAGTCTACTTCCTTATCATATACTGTGTCTGCAATTTGTAAGAACTGTGCCAGAAACTCAGTAGGTTTTTTCTGTGGTAGACCGGAATACTAGCAATTTTGCTGCACCATGATAATGAGCTAAGGATTCAACTCAAAACTACTGACTCTGATGGAGGGTATACAGATACTACTCCCCTATGAAGCAGTAGCGGGGTTAGCATATGACCCCAGAGTCCTTCTAGACTGTTCATTTCCATTTAGTTCCATGATGGAGAAAGATAGATGATGTGGATTTATTTTATTATATTTATTTATTTATATTTATTATTTTTTTTCGAAGTAATAATAATAATAAAAAATAGAGACTAAAATAATTAAATAAAAAAATTGAAAATTTTTTTGATGAGGATGTTTGAAAAAGTGAGGGGACAGAAAGTGGCTAAGGAGTTTTGAAAAAGATATGATAAAAAGAAAAAATAATTATTTTGAAAAGATATGATTTGAAAAAGATATGATTTTAAAAATTTTCACCAAGTCAACCAAAAGGGATTTGAAACTAATGTGCAATTAAAGGAAAGAATATTTTTTTATTTTTGAATTTTATGATGAAAGAGAAAAACATACAAAAGATACGGGACTTAAAATTTTTAGATCTAGTGCTCCTTGTTTTTGAAAATTTTGGAGGAAAAACACCAAGGAACACCAAACTTAAAAAATTTTAAGATCAAAACACAAAAAAGACTCAAGAACACCTTGAAGACTCGCAAGAACAACAAGAACAAAAAGAAAGAACACCAAACATAAAATTTTTAGAAAACCAAAGTAAAATTTTTGAAAACTCAAAGAAAATGAACATGAAAACACCAAACTTAAAATTTGACACAAGATTTAATCAAAGAAAAATTAAAATTTAATAAAGAAAAATAATATTTTTAAAAGGATTTTGAAAGGAAAAATATAAGATGTAATCCTAGTGACTCTAAACATAACTAAATAAATTGTTCCTAATCTAAGCAACAAAATAAACCGTCAGTTGTCCAAACTCGAACAATCCCCGGCAATGGCGCCAAAAACTTGGTGCACGAAATTACAGTCGCACTTGCAATTCCGCACAACTAACCAGCAAGTGCACTGGGTCGTCAAAGTAATACCTTACGTGAGTAAGAGTCGATCCCACGGAGATTGTCGGCTTGAAGCAAGCTATGGTTACCTTGTAATTCCTAGTCAGGAGATTAATAATGAAAAGTGTTTTTGTTTGCAACGTAATAAAAGACCATGAAATAAAAGGTACTTGTGATTCAGTAATGGAGAACAGGTTGGAGTTTTGGAGATGCTCTGTCATCTGAATCTCTGCTTTCCTATTGTTTTCTTCTTCACACACGCAAGGCTCCTTCCATGGCAAGATGTATGTTGGCGGATCACCGTTGTCAATGGCTACCATCCGTCCTCTCAGTGAGAAAGGTCCATGTACATGGCTAATCATCTGTCGGTTCTCACTTATGTTGGAATAAGATCCACTGATACTTTTGGCGTCTGTCACACGCCCAACATTCATGAGTTTGAGGCTCGTCACAGTCATCCCTTCCCATATCCTACTCGGAATACCACAGACAAGGTTTAGACTTTCCGGATCTCAAGAATACTGCCAAAGGATTCTAGCCTATACCACGAAGACTCTGGTTCCACGGATTCAAGCACTCTGTTGTCAGGAGAGATACTCAAATTCATGAACCAGGAATCCAAGAGATGCACATTCAATCTAAGGTAGAACGGGAGTGGTTGTCAGGCACGTGTTCATAGGTTGAGAATGGCGATGAGTGTCACAGATCATCACATTCATTATGTTGAAATGCGAATGAGTATCTTAGAATGGAAACAAGCGTGTTTGAATAGAAAATGAAAGTAATTGAATTAATCCAATGAGACACAGCAGAGCTCCTCACCCCCAACAATGGAGTTCAGAGACTCATGCCGTAGAGATACAATGTAAAACGTGAAAATGTCATGAGTTGAACGCTTCTGGGGCCCACTTGGTGTGTGCTGGGGCTGAAACTTAAGCTTCTCATGTGCTGGGACTGTTTCTAGAGTTGAACGCCAGGTTGTAACCTATTTCTGGCGTTGAACTCCAACTTGCAACCTGTTTCTAGCGCTGAACACCAGACTGGAACATGGAACTGGCATTGAACGCCAGTTTACGTCATCTATCTTCGCACAAAGTATAGACTATTATATATTGCTGGAAAGCCCTGGATGTCTACTTTCCAAACCAATTGAGAGCGCGCCAATTGGACTCATGTAGCTCAAAAAAAATCCATTCCGAGTGCAGAGAGGTCAAAATCCAACAGCATCAGCAGTCCTTTTTCAGCCTAAATCAGATTTTTGCTCAGCTCCCTCAATTTCAGCCAAAAAATACCCAAAATTACAAAAAAACACAAAAACTCATAGTAAAGTCCAGAAATATGAATTTTGCCTAAAAACTAATAAAATTATACTAAAAACTATCTAAAATATACTAAAATCTACATGAAATTACCCCCAAAAAGCGTATAAAATATCCGCTCATCACAAAACCAAACTTAAACTGTTGCTTGTCCCCAAGCAACTAGATAAATAAAGTAGGATAAAAAGAAATTAAGAAGCAATAATATCTCAGAGTTTTAAGTGAAGCTCATATTCTAATTAGATGAGCGGGGCTAGTAGCTTTTTGCTTCTGAACAGTTTTGGCATCTCACTTTATCCCTTGAAATTCAGAATGATTGGCATCCATAGAAACTCAGAATTCAGATAGTATTATTAATTCTCCTAGTTTAGTACGTTAATTCTTGAACACAACAACTTTATGAGTCTTGGTCGTGGCCCTAAGCACTTTGTTTTCCAGTATTACCACCGGATACATAAATGCCACAGACACATAACTGGGTGAACCTTTTTAGATTGTGACTTAGCTTTGCTAGAGTCCTTAATTAGAGGTGTCCAAAGTTCTTAAGCACACTCTTTTGCTTTGGATCACGACTTTAACCACTCAGTCTCAAGCCTTTCACTTGGACCTGCATGCCACAAGCACATGGTTAGGGACAGCTTGATTTAGCCACTTAGGCCTGGATTTATTTCCTTGGGCCCTCCTATCCATTGATGCTCAAAGCCTTGGATCCTTTTCACCCTTGCCTTTTAGTTTAAAGGGCTATTGGCTTTTTCTACCTCTTTTGCTTTTTTTCTTTTTTTTTTTCTTCTTTTTTTTCGCAAGCTTGTTTTTCACTTCTTTTTCTTGCTTCAAGAATCAATTTCATGATTTTTCATATCATCAATAACATTTCTCTTGTTCATCATTCTTTCAGGAGCCAACAATTTTAACATTCATAAAATTCAACATAAAAATATGCATTGTTCAGGCATTCATTCAGAAGACAAAAAGTATTGCCACCACATATAAATAATTAGAATTTTCCTTATTAAGAACTCGAAAGAATAAAAATATTACCTTTTTATTCTTAAAATCTACTATTTTATTCATGTTTGATGATGATGAGAAAAATAAATTATAGCTTAATTGGAGATAAAATCAAAATAGAGATACTAATTACTACTACTAATATATAACTTCTAAGATATATTCATAATAAGAACAGTTATCACAGAGTTAAGGCAAAGATTAGGACTCAACAACCTTTATTTTGGGAAGTGGGTGTTCCTCTAGTCTGTGGGGTGCTTGATCCTTCAAGAGATAATTTCTGACGCTTCAGTTCCTTCAAGTCACATCCTTGCTCTTCCTGTTCCCTTAGGTGCCATGATCTTGATGAGTTTTAGTTCAGTGATCATGGCAAATCACACCAAACTTAGAGGTTTACTTGTCCTCAAGCAAAAGAAAGGAAAGGAGAGGAATAGAAGGAGAGGCAATTTCAAAATTCAAAAGATATGATGAGTTGAAAAAGATATGAGAAGAAATTAAAAAGATTTGAAAAGAATTCAAAAAGATAGATGAGTTTTGAAAAAGATTTGAAAAGAAATTAAAGAAAAATCAAGAAATATGTTTTGGATAAAAAAATTTTTGAAATTAAAGTTGAAAGATGAGAGTTTGTAACATGTTTATGCAAGAAATCATGAATTGAAACATGAAAATTGGAAAAAATTTGAATTGAAAACGAAATTACCTCCTCCCCACAATCCTGGCCTTAAACGCCCAAACGCTGCATGTTTTGGGCGTTTAACGCCCATCTGTAGCTTCTCCTGGGCGTTCAACGCCCAGCTGTTGCTTCTAGCTGGCGTTGAATGCCAGAATCTCTTTTGTCACTGGGCGTTTTTTTGAACGCCCAGGACGCTGTAAATCTGGCGTTAAACGCCCAGAAGGTGCTTCTTTCTGGCGTTTAACCCCCAGAAGATGCTTCTTTCTGGTGTTTAACGCCCAAATGGCTATCTCTACTGGCGTTGAACGCCTAGTAGATGCTTCTTTTGGGCGTTCAACGCCCAAAATAGCTCTTACTGGCTTTTTTGCCCCAGTGAGCTTCTTTTTGCTATTTTATCCTCTGAAGCCTTCTGTAACTCTGCATCATTCACTGAAATGTATTATCTAATTTAAAATTAAAATTACAAATAAAATAAACTCATGATTGGGTTGCCTCCCAGCAAGCGCTTCTTTATTGTCTTTAGTTGGACTATTACTGAGCTTTAATCAAGTCTCAGTTTTGAGCATTCATGCTCAAAATTGCTTTCAAGATAATGTGTGACTCTCTGTCTATTAACAATGAACTTTTTGTTAGAATCATTATCCTGAAGCTCTACGTATCCATATGGTGACACACTTGTAATCACATATGGTCCTCTCCATCGGGATTTCAATTTCCCGGGGAATGATCTGAGCCTAAAATTAAACAGCAGAACTTTCTGCCCTGGCTCAAAGACTCTGGATGACAACTTCTTATCATGCCATCTTTTTGCTTTCTCTTTGTAAATTTTTGCATTTTCGAAAGCATTGAGTCTAAATTCCTCTAGCTCATTTAACTGGAGCAATCGCTTTTCTCCAGCTAACTTGGCATCAAGGTTTAGGAATCTGGTTGCCCAATAGGCCTTATGCTCCAGTTCCACTGGCAAGTGACAAGCTTTTCCATACACAAGCTCGTATGGAGAAGTTCCTATAGGAGTCTTGAATGCTGTTCTGTATGCCCACAGAGCATCATCGAAGCTTCTTGCCCAATACCTTCTGCGGTTAATCACAGTCCGTTCCAAGATTCTTTTAAGTTCTCTATTAGAGACTTCAGCTTGCCCATTTGTTTGTGGATGATATGGAGTGGCCACCCTGTGGCTAACTTCATATCGAACCAAAGCAGAGTAAAGCTGTTTATTGCAGAAATGAGTGCCCCATCACTGATTAGTACTCTAGGGATACCAAATCTGCTGAAGATGTATTTTTGGAGAAATTTCAGCACTGTCTGAGTATCATTAGTGGGTGTTACAATAGCTTCCACCCATTTGGATACATAATCCACTGCCACCAGAATATAAGTGTTTGAGTATGATGGTGGGAAAGGCCCCATGAAGTCAATACCCAATACATCAAATAACTAAATCTCTAAGATTCCTTGTTGAGGCATGGCATAACTGTGAGGTAGATTACCAGATCTTTGGCAACTGTCACAATTAAGGACAAACACTCAGGAATCTTTATAGAGAGTAGGCCAATAGAAGCCACATTGGAGGACTCTTGTGGCTGTTCGCTCACTTCCAAAATGTCCTCCATACTGTGATCCATGGCAGTGAAAGAGGATCTTCTGTGCTTCTTCTTTAGGCACACATCTACGGATTACTCCGTCTGCATATCTTTTAAAGAGATATGGTTCATCCCAAAGATAGTATTTTGCATCCGTGATCAATTTCTTTGATTGCTGCCTACTATATTCTTTGGGTATGCATCTTACTGCCTTGTAGTTTGCAATGTCTGCCTTGTAGTTTTCTGTGGTTGTGTAGTTCTTCTGTGCATCGTTTAAAACACGACTGGCATAGTAAATGACGTGCAGAAGCTTGTCATGCCTTTGTCCTAACACTGCACCAATGGCATGGTTACTGGCATCACACATCAGTTCAAATGGTAATGTCCAGTCTAGTGCAGAGATGACTGGTGCTGTGACCAGCTTAGTTTTCAGAGTCTCAAACGCCTGCAGACACTCCTTATCAAAGATAAATGGCGTGTCAGCAGCTAGCAGATTACTCAGAGGTTTGGCGATTTTTCAAAAATCTTTTATAAACCTCCTATAGAATCCTGCATACCCCAGAAAGCTTCTGATTGCCTTAACATTGGCAGGTGGTGGTAATTTTTCAATTACCTCTACCTTAGCTTGATCCACCTCTATTCCCTTGTTCGAAATTTTGTGTCCAAGGACAATTCCTTCAGTCACCATAAAGTGACATTTCTCCTAGTTTAAAACCAGGTTAGTCTCTTGGCACCTCTTTAAAACAAGTGCTAGATGGTCAAGACAGGAGCTGAATGAGTCTCCAAATACTGAAAAGTCATCCATGAAGACTTCCAAAAATTTTTCCACCATATCAGAGAAAATATAGAGCATGCACCTTTGAAAGGTTGCAGGTGCATTGCACAGGCCAAATGGCATCCTTTTGTATGCAAATACTCCGGATGGACATCTGAATGCTGTTTTCTCTTGATCCTGGGAATCTACTGCAATTTGATTATAATCTGAATATCCATCCAAGAAGCGGTAGTATTCATGACCTGCTAATCTTTCTAGCATCTGGTCTATGAATGGTAAAGGAAAATGATCCTTTCTGGTAGTTGTATTGAGCCTTCTGTAATCAATACACATACGCCACCCTGTAACTGTTTTTTTAGGAACCATTTCATTTTTTTCATTGTAAACCACTGTCATGCCACCCTTCTTAGGGACGACTTGGACAAGGCTTACCCAGGGGCTGTTAGAAATGGGATAAATAATCCCAGCCTCTAGTAATTTAGTGACCTCCTTCTGCACCACCTCCTTCATGGCTAGATTCAGTCGCCTCTGTGGTTGAACCACTGGCTTCGTGTCACCTTCCAATAGGATCTTGTGCATGCATCTGGCTGGGCTAATGCCCTTAAGATCACTGATGGACCACCAAAGAGCTGTCTAGTGTGTCCTTAGCACTTGAATTAGTGCTTCCTCTTCCTGTGGCTCTAAGGTAGAGCTTATGATTACATGAAAGGTATCACCTTCTCCCAGAAATGCATATTTCAGGGATGGTGGTAATGGTTTGAGCTCGGTTTGGGAGGTTTCTCCTCTTCCTGAGGGATTTTCAGAGGTTCTATTATTCTCTCTGGTTCCTCCAAATCAGGCTGAACATCTTTAAAGATATCCTCTAGCTCTGATTCGAGACTCTCAGTCATATTGACCTCTTTTACTAGAGAGTCAATAATATCAATGCTCATGCAGTCATTTTGGGTGTCTGGATGCTGCATAGCTTTGACAACATTCAACTTAAACTCATCCTCATTGACTCTCATGGTCACTTCCCCTTTTTCGACATCAATGAGGGTTAGTCCAGTTGCTAGGAAAGGTCTTCCTAGAATGAGAGTTGCACTCTTGTGCTCCTCCATTTCCAGCACCACAAAGTCAGTGGGAAAGGCAAATGGCCCAACCTTGACAATCACGTCTTCAATTATGCCTGATGGGTATTTAATGGAGCCATCAGCAAGTTGGAGACACAAACGGGTTGGTTTAACTTCATCAGTCAACCCAAGCCTTTTGATAGTAGCTGCAGGTATTAGGTTAATACTTGCCCCAAGATCACATAGAGCTTGCTTGGTACAAGTACCTTCTAATGTGCATGGTATCATAAAGCTTCTCAGGTAAGCTTTTCAGAATAACTGCACTGCATTCTTCAGTGAGGTAAACTTTCTCAGTTTCCCTGCAGTCCTTCTTATGGCTTAAGATCTCTTTCATGAACATAGCATAAGAGGGTATTTTCTCAAGTGCCTTTGCAAACGGAATCTTTATTTCAAGAGTCCTGAGATAGTCTGCAAAGCGGGCAAATTACTTATCCTGTTCCGCTTGGTGGAGTTTCTGAGGATACGACATTTTGGCTTTGTATTCCTCAACCTTAGTTGCTGCAGGTTTATTGCCTACAGATGTGGGTTGAGAAGCCTTTTTAGAAGGGTTGTTATTAGCACTTGTATGTGTCTGATCTCCCACTGGCAATTGAATGCCAGGAGTGGAAGCTGGAGTGGCGTTAGACGGCAACTCCTTATCTATTTTTGGCGTCTGAATGCCAGAACTGTGCTTCCTTTGGGTGTTTAACGCCAATTCCTTGCTTGTTTCTGGCGTTGATCACTAGGACTGAGCATGGTTTGGGCGTTCAATGCCAGCTTTCCACCCATTCTCTGGCGTTTGAGCACCAGAATTATTCCTCTCTGGGCTCTTACTGTCCTCAGAGGGATTTTGGTTAGTTTGCTCATTTCTTGGCTTCCTACTATCTTTAAGTGAGGTATTTAATGTTTTTCCACTTCTTAATTGAACTGCTTGGCATTCTTCTATTATTTGTTTTGATAATTGCTGTTCTATTTGCTTCAACTGTACTTCCATATTCATATTAGCCATTCTTGTTTCTTGTAGTATCTCCTTGAATTCGGCTAGCTATTTTGTTAGAAAATCTAGTTGCTGATTGAATTCAGTAACTTGTTCTGTAGGACTGAGTTTAGCAGTTACTGTCTTAGCCTCTTCGTTAATGGAAGGTTCACTGCTTAGGTACAGATGCTGATTTCTGGCATCTGTATCAATGAGCTCTTGAGCTTCTTCAATTGTCTTTCTCATGTGTATAGATCTACCAGCTGAGTGGTCTAGAGATATCTGAGCTCTCTCTGTAAGCCCATAATAGAAGATTTAAAAAAATTTGACCAAGTCAACCAAAAGGATTTGAAAATAATGAATAATTAAAGGAAAAGATATTTTTTTTTATTTTTGAAATTTTATGATGAAAGAGAAAAATACACTAAAGACACAAGATTTAAAAATTTTTAGATCTAATGCTCCTTGTTTTTGAAAATTTTGGAGGGAAAACACCAAGGAATACCAAACTTAAAAAATTTTAAGATCAAAACACAAAGAACACTCAAGAACACCTTGAAGATTCACAAGAACACCAAGAACAAAAGAAAGAACACCAAACTTAAAATTTTTGGGAAAACTAAAATAAATTTTCGAAAATTAAAGAAAAATTAACAAGAAAACACCAAACTTAAAGTTTGGCACAAGATTTAATCAAAGAAAAAATTATTTTTGAAAAAGTTTTAAAAAGATGATACCCAATTGCCAAGAACATAAGCCAACGCTCTAGCCAACTGATTTATAAATGTAACGTGTTTTAAAGAGGTATAAAAATATGTTAATTTTTTTTTTGAAAATTAAAATTTTGAAAAATGGACAAGGAAAACACGAAAACACACAGAACAAGACAAACCAAAGATCAAACAACAAAAATTAACAAGAACAATTTGAAGATCAAGGAAAAACAAGAACATGCAATTCGAAAAATTGAGAGACAAAGAAAATCATGCAATTGACACTAAACTCATAAAAAAAAACAAAAATTCAATTAAAGAAAAATAATATTTTTTTGTTTTTTTAAAAAAAATTTTAAACAGGAATAATAAAAGATGCAATTCTAGTAAAAAAGATAAATTTTTCCTAATCTAAGCAACAAGATTCACCGTTAGTTGTTCAAACTCAAACAATCCCGGGCAACGGCGCCAAAAACTTGGTGCACGAAATTGAAAATCACAATTCTTCTCAACCTCGCACAACTAACCAGCAAATGCACTGGGTCGTCCAAGTAATACCTTACGTGAGTGGTTCACGAAATTGTGATCATCAATGGCGCCATCAACATGGTACGCTCAATTGCAATCTCAACTCTTTATCACAACTTCGCACAACTAACCAGCAAGTGCACTGGGTCGTCCAAGTAATAAACCTTACACGAGTAAGGGTCGATCCCACGGAGATTGTTGGTATGAAGCAAGCTATGGTCATCTTGTAAATCTCAGTCAGGCAGATTCAAATGGTTATGAATGATATATGAATAAAGCATAAAGATAGAAATACTTATGTAATTCATTGGTGAGAATTTCAGATAAGCGTATGGAGATGCTTTGTCCCTTCCGTCTCTCTGCTTTCCTACTGTCTTCATCCAATCCTTCTTACTCTTTTCCATGGCAAGCTATATGTTGGGCGTCACCGTTGTCAGTGGCTACAGTCCCGTCCTCTCAGTGAAAATGTTCAACGCACCCTGTCACGGCACGGCTAATCATCTGTCGGTTCTCAATCAGGTTGGAATAGAATCCATTGATTCTTTTGCGTCTGTCACTAACGCCCAGCCTTCAGTAGTTTGAAGCTCGTCACAGTCATTCAATCATTGAATCCTACTCAGAATACCACAGACAAGGTTTAGACCTTCCGGATCCTCTTGAATGCAGCCATCAATTCTAGCTTATACCACAAAGACTCCAATTAAGGGATCCAAGAGATATCCACTCAATCTAAGGTAGAACGGAGGTGGTTGTCAGGCATACGTTCATAGGTGAGAATGATGATGAGTGTCACGGATAATCACATTCATCAAGTTGAAGAACAAGTGATATCTTAGAACAAGAACAAGCTGAATTGAATAGAAGAACAATAGTAATTGCATTAATACTCGAGGTACAGCAGAGCTAAGGTGTGTAGAAACTCCACCGTTGAAAATACATAAGAACAAGGTCTAGGCATGGCCGTGAGGCCAGCCACCAAATGATCTAAGATAGCATAAGACTAAAGATAGCTACCCAGATTGAAAATACAATAGCAAAAGGTCCTATATGTAGAGAACTAGTAGCCTAGGGTTTACAGAAATGAGTAAATGACATAAAAATCCACTTTCGGGCCCACTTGGTGTGTGCTTGGGCTGAGCATTGAAGCTTCTATGTATAGAGACTTTTCTTGGAGTTAAACGCCAGCTTTTGTGCCAGTTTGGGCGTTTAACTCCCACTCTTGTGCCAGTTCCGGCGTTTAACGACGGGCATTCTTGACCTGATTTGGAACGCCGGTTTGGGCCATTAAATCTTGAGCAAAGTATGGACTATTATACATTTCTGGAAAGCCCAGGATGTCTACATTCCAACGCCGTTGAGAGCGCACCAATTGGGTTTCTGTAGCTCTAGAAAATCCACTTCGAGTGCAGGGAGGTTAGAATCCAACAGCATCTGCAGTCCTTTTCAGCCTCTGAATCAGATTTTTGCTCAGGTCCCTCAATTTCAGCCAGAAAATACCTGAAATCACAGAAAAACACACAAACTCATAGTAAAGTCCAGAAAAGTGAATTTTAACTAAAAACCAATAAAAATATACTAAAAGCTAACTAAAACATACTAAAAACATACTAAAAACAATGCCAAAGAGCGTACAAATTATCCGCTCATCAGTGAGTAAGGGTCGAATCCCACGGAGATTGTTGGCTTGAAGCAAGCTATGGTTATCTTATTAATCTTAGTCAGGATACCAATAGGATTCTTTAGCCTCGATTGTAAAAGATAAATAAAAGGGTGTAAAAGGAGTAATTGTTACACAGTAATAGAGAATATATTGGAGTTTTGGAGATGCTTTGTCTTCTGAATTTCTGTAACATAATGCTTCCTCACTTTTATAAATTCATGGCTCCTTCCATGGCAAGCTGTATGTAGGGTGTCACCGTTGTCAATGGCTACTTCCCATCCTCTCAGTGAAAATGGTCCAAATGCTCTGTCACAGCACGGCTAATCATCTGTTGGTTCTCGATCATGTCGGAATAAGATCCATTGATCCTTTTGTGTCTGTCACTACGCCCAACAATCGCGAGTTTGAAGCTCGTCACAGCCATTCAATCCCTGAATCCTACTCGGAATACCACAGACAAGGTTTAGACTTTCCGGATTCTCAGGAATGCCGCCATTAATTCTAGCTTATACCACGAAGATTCTGATTAAGGAATCTAAGAGATACTCATTCAATCTAATATAGAACGGAGGTGGTTGTCAGGCACACATTCATGGATTGAGGAAGGGGATGAGTGTCACGGATCATCACCTTCTTCATAGTGAAGCGTGAATGAACATCTTAGATAGGAACAAGCATGTTTGAATGGAAAATAGAAATAATTGCATTAATTCATCGAAACGCTGCAGAGCTCCTCACCCCCAACAATGGAGTTTAGAGACTCATGCCGTCAAAGAGTATAAAAATTCAGATCTAAAAATGTCATGAGATACAAAATAAATCTCTAAAAGTTGTTTAAATACTAAACTAGTAACCTAGGTTTACAGAAAATTAGTAAACTAAGATAATTGGTGCAGAAATCCACTTCTGCGGCCCACTTGGTGTGTGTTGGGATTGAGACTTAAGCTTCTCACGTGCCTGGGATGTTTCTGGAGTTGAACGCCAGGTTGTAACCTGTTTCTGGCGTTGAAATCCAACTTGCAACCTGTTTCTGGCGCTGAACGCCAGACTGCAACATGGAACTGGCATTGAACGCCAATTTACATCGTCTATCTTCGCGCAAAGTATGGACTATTATATATTGTTGGAAAGCCCTGGATGTCTACTTTCCAACCCAATTGAGAGTGCGTCAATTGGACTCCTATAGCTCCAAAAAATCTATTCCGAGTGCAAGGAGGTCAGAATCCAATAGCATCAGCAGTCCTTTTTCAGCCTAAATCAGATTTTTGCTCAGCTCCCTCAATTTCAGCCAGAAAATACCTAAAATTACAGAAAAACACGCAAACTCATAGTAAAGTCCAGAAATATGAATTTTGCCTAAAAACTAATAAAATTATACTAAAAAATAACTAAAACATACTGAAATCTACATGAAATTACCCCCAAAAAACATATAAAATATCCGCTCATCAACTGTTAAGACTAATGGAGTCGATCCTGAAGTCTACAGGCTCATGCTTTTCCCTTTTTCTGTAAGAGACAGAGCTAGAGCATGGTTGGACACTCAACCTAAAGATAGCCTAGACTCCTAGGATAAGCTGGTCACGACCTTCTTGGCTAAGTTCTTTCCTCCTCAAAAGCTGAGCAAGCTTAGAGTGGATGTTCAGATCTTCAAACAAAAAGATGGTGAATCCCTCTATGAAGCTTGGGAAAGATACAAGCAGATGACCAAAAGATGTCCTTCTGACATGTTTTCAGAATGGACCATGATAGATATATTCTATTATGGTCTATCGAGTTCTCTAAGATGTCACTGGACCATTCTGCAGGTGGATCCATTCACCTAAAGAAAACGCCTGCAGAAGCTGAAGAACTTATTGACATGGTTGCAAATAACCAGTTCATGTACACTTTTGAGAGGAATTCCGTGAATAATGGGACACCTCAAAGGAAGGGAGTTCTTGAAATTGATGCTCTGAATGCCATATTGGCTCAGAACAAAATGTTGACTCAGCAAGTCAACATGATTTCTCAAAGTCTGAATGGATGGCAAAATGCTTCCAACAGTACTAAAGAGGCATCTTCTGAAGAAGAAGCTTATGATCCTGAGAACCCTGCAATAGCAGAGGTAAATTATATGGGTGAACCTTATGGAAACACCTATAATTTATCATGGAGAAATCATCCAAATTTCTCATGGAAGGATCAACAAAAGCCTCAACAAGGCTTTAATAATGGTGGAAGAAATAGGCTCAGCAATATCAAGCCTTATCCATCATCTTCTCAGCAACAGATAGAGAATTCTGAACAGAGCACCTCTAACTTAGCAAACTTAGTCTCTGATTTATCTAAGGCCACTTTAAGTTTCATGAGTGAAACAAGGTCCTCCATTAGAAATCTAGAGGCACAAGTGGGCTAGCTGAGTAAGAAAATCACTGAAACTCCTCCTAGTACTCTCCCAAGCAATACTGAAGAGAATCCAAAAAGAGAGTGCAAGGCCATTGATATAATCAATATGGCTGAACCTAGAGAGGAAGGAGAGGACGTGAATCCCAATGAGGAAGACCTCATGGGACGTCTCTCAAGCAAGAAGGAGTTCCCTATTGAGGACCCAAGAGAATCTGAGGCTCATATAGAGACCATAGAGATCCCATTAAACCTCCTTCTGCCATTCATGAGCTTTGAAGATTATTCTTCCTCTGAAGAGGATGAAGATGTAACTGGAGAGCAAGTTGCTCAATATTTAGGAGCTATAATGAAGCTGAATGCCAAGTTATTTGGTAATGAGACTTGGGAAGGTGAACATCCCTTGCTCATTAGTGAACTAGATACATGGGTTCAGCAAACTTTACCTCAAAAGTGACAAGATCCTGGCAAATTCGTAACACCCTGCACCATAGGCACCACGATCTTTGAAAAAGCTCTGTGTGACCTGGGGTCAAGCATAAATCTTATGCCACTCTCTGTAATGGAGAAGCTGGGGATTATTGAGGTACAGCCTGCCATATTTTCATTGCAAATGGCAGACAAGTCAGTAAGAAAAGCTTATGGATTGGTAGAGGACGTGTTGGTAAAGGTTGAAGGCCTTTACATCCCTGGTGATTTCATAATCTTAGACACTAGGAAGGAGGAGGATGAATGCATCATCCTTGGAAGACCTTTCTTAGCCACAGCAGGAGCTGTGATAGATGTTAACAGAGGAAATTAGTCCTTCAATTGAATGGGGACTACCTTGTGTTTAAGACTCAAGGATCTTCTTCTTTAACAATAGAGAGGAAGCATGAAAAGCTTCTCTCAGTACAGAGTCAAACAAAGCCCCCACAATCAAACTCTAAGTTTGGTGTTGAGAGGCCTCAGCCAAACTCTAAGTTTGGTGTTGAATCCCCACATCCAAACTCTATGTTTGGTGTTGGGAGTCTACAACATTGACCTGATTAACTGTGTGGCTCCATGAGAGCCCACTGTGCGGCTCCAATTTTTATTTATCTAATTTTATTTTTCTTTTATTGTTCTTTATTGTTTTATTAGGTTCATGATCATGTGGAGTCACGAAAAAAAAATACTAAAATTAAAAACAGAATAAAAAATAGAAGAAGAAAAATCACACCCTGGAGGAAGGACTTACTGGCGTTCAAACGCCAGTAAGGAGCATCTGGCTGGCGTTCAACGCCAAAACAGAGCATGGATCTGGCGTTGAACGCTAGAAACAAGCATCATCCTGGCGTTTGAATGCCAGGAATATACCCTGAGGAGAGCTGGCGCTGAACGCCAGAAACAAGCATGGAACTGGCGTTCAACGCCAGAAACATGCTACAGTTGGGCGTTGAACGCCCAACATAAGCATCACTTCGGCGTTTAAACGCCAGAATTGTATGCAAAGGCATTTTACATGCCTAATTGGTGCAGGGATGTAAATCCTTGCCACCTCAGGATCTGTAGACCCCACAGGATCATCTCAGGATCTGTGGACCCCACAGGATCCCCACCTACCTCAACTCACCCTCTCTCTTCTTGCTCACATTCATCCTCTCTTCCCCATAAACACTCTTCCCCAAAAACCCTTCACCAATCACCTCAATCTCTCTTTCCAATTACCCCCCTTCACCACTTACATCCTCCCACTCTTCCCCAAAAACCCCACCTACCTTCAGAATTCAAAATCACTTTCCCACCCAACCCACCCAATATGGCCGAACCTTAACCCCTTTCCCTCCACTATAAATACCCCTCCATTCTTCTTCATTTTCACACAACACAACCCTCTCTTCTCCACCTTTGCCGAAACACAACCTTCTCTCCTTCTCCTGCATATCTTCTTCTTCATCTATTCTTTCTTCTCTTGCTCGAGGGTGAGCAATATTTTAAGTTTGGTGTGGTAAAAGCATAGCTTTTTGTTTTTCCATAACCATTAATGGCACCTAAGGCCAGAGAAACTTCTAGAAAAGGGAAAGGGAAGACAAAAGCTTCCACCTCCGAGTCATGGGAGATGGAGAGATTCATCTCCAAAGCCCATCAAGACCACTTCTATGATGTTGTGGCTAAGAAGAAGGTGATCCCTGAGGTCCCTTTCAAGCTCAAGAAAAATGAGTTCTCGGAGATCCAAAGAAGAAGTTGGGAAGTTCTGACCAACCCCATTCAACAAGTCAAAATCTTGATGGTTCAAGAGTTCTATGCCAATGCATGGATCACTAGGAACCATGATCAAAGTATGAACCCGAATCCAAAGAATAATCTTACAATGGTTCAGGGGAAATACTTAGATTTTAGTCTGGAAAATGTGAGGTTGGCATTCAACTTGCCCATGATGCAAGGAGATGCACACCCCTACACAAGAAGGGTCAACTTTGATCAAAGGTTGGACCAAGTCCTTATGGACATATGTGTTGAAGGAGCTCAATGGAAAAGAGACTCCAAAGGCAAGCCGGTTCAATTAAGAAGACTGGACCTCAAGCCTGTGGCTAGAGGATGGTTGGAGTTCATCCAACGCTCCATCATCCCCACTAGCAACCGATCTAAAGTTACTGTGGATCGGGCCATCATGATTCATAGCATCATGAATGGAGAGGAAGTAGAAGTTCATGAAGTCATCTCCCTTGAATTCTACAAAATAGCCGAAAAGCCCTCTACCTTGGCAAGGCTAGCTTTTCCTCATCTTATTTGCCATCTATGTTACTCAGCTAGAGTCATCATAGAAGGAGACATCCCCATTGAGGAGGACAAGCCCATCACTAAGAAAAGGATGGAGCAAACAAGAGAGCCCACTCATGAAACCCAAGAGACGCATGAGGAAGCTCATCACCAAGAAATCCCGGAGATGCCTCAAGGGATGCACTTTCCTTCCAACAACTATTGGAAACAACTCAACACTTCTCTAGAAGACTTGAGTTACAATATGGATCAATTAAGGATGGAACATCAAGAGCACTCCATCATTCTCCATGAAACTAGAGAAGATCAAAGAGCAATGATGGAGGAGCAACAAAGGCAAGGAAGAGACATAGAAGAGCTCAAGGACATCATTGGTTCTTCAAGAAGAAAGCGCCACCATCACTAAGGTGGACTCATTCCTTGTTCTTATTTTTTCTGTTTTTCGTTTTCTATGCTATATATATGTGTGTTTATGTTTTGTGTCTCTACTTCATGATCATTAGTATGTAGTAACTATGTCTTAAGGCTATGAATAATTCCATAAATCCTTCACCTCTCTTAAATGAAAAATGTTTCTAATTCAAAAGAACAAGAAGTACATAAATTTCGAAATTATCCTTGAATTTAGTTTAATTATATTGATGTGGTGACAATACTTTTGTTTTCTGAATGAATGCTTGAACAGTGCATAATTTTGATCTTGTTGTTTATGAATGTTAAAATTGTTGGCTCTTGAAAGAAAGATGAACAAAGAGAATGTTATTGACAATTTGAAAAATCATGAAAATTGATTCTTGAAGCAAGAAAAAGCAATGAAAAAGCAAAAGCTTGCGAAAAAAAATTTTACTAATAAAAAGAAAAAACAAGCAGAAAAAGCCAATAGCCCTTAAAACCAAAAGGCAAGGGAAAAAAAGGATCCAAGGCTTTGAGCATCAATGGATAGGAGGGCCCAAGGAAATAAAATCCAGGCCTAAGCTGCTAAATCAAGTTGTCCCTAACCATGTGGTTGTGGCATGCAAGTCTAAGTGAAAAGCTTGAGATTGAGTGGTTAAAGTCATGATCCAAAGCAAAAAGACTGTGCTTAAGAACTCTGGACACCTCTAACTGGGGACTTTAGCAAAGCTGAGTCACAATCTGAAAAGGTTCACCCAGCTATGTGTTTGTGGCATTTATGTATCTGGTGGTAATACTGGAAAACAAAGTGCTTAGGGCCACGGCCAAGACTCATAAAAGTAGCTGTGTTCAGATAGTGTTATTGATTCTCCTAGTTAAGTATGTTGATTCTTGAACACAGCTACTTTTGTGAGTCTTGGCCGTGGCCCTAAGCACTTTGTTTTCCAGTATTACCACCGGATACATAAATGCAACAGACACATGACTGGGTGAACCTTTTCAGATTGTGACTCAGCTTTGCTAAAGTCCCTAGCTAGAGGTGTCTAGAGCTCTTAAGTACACTCTTTTTGCTTTGGATCACGACTTTAACCACTCGGTCTCAAGCTTTTCACTTGGACCTGCATGCCACAAGCACATGGTTAGGGACAGGTTGATTTAGCCGCTTAGGCCTAGATTTATTTCCTTGGGCCCTCCTATCCATTGATGCTCAAAGCCTTGGATCCTTTTTACCTTTGCCTTTTGGTTTTAAGGGCTATTGGCTTTCTCTGCTTGCTTTTTCTTTTTGTTTTATATTTTTTTTCGCAAGCTTTTGTTATTCACTGCTTTTTCTTGCTTCAAGAATCAATTTTATGATTTTTCAGATCATCAAAAACATTTCTCTTTTTCATCATTCTTTCAAGAGCCAACAATTTTAACATTCATAAACAACAAGATCAAAAATATGCACTGTTCAAGCATTCATTCAGAAAACAAAAAGTATTGTCACCACATCAATATAATTAAACTAATTTCAAGGATGAATTCGAAACTCATGTACTTCTTGTTCTTTTGTATTAAAAACATTTTTCATTTAAGAAAAGTGAAGGATTCATGGAATTATTCATAGCCTTAAGACATAGTTACTAAATACTAATGATCATGTAGTAAAGACACAAACATAGACAAACATGAAGTTCATAAACCGAAAAATAGAGAAATAAGAACAAGGAAGTTAAGGAATGAGTCGACCTTAGTGATGGTGGCGCCTTCTCCTTGAAGGACCAATGGTGTTCTTGAGCTCCTCTATATCTCTTCCTTGCCTTTGTTGCTCCTCCCTCATAGCTCTTTGATCTTCTCTAATCTCTTGGAGAATGATGGAGTGCTCTTGGTGTTCCACCCTTAATTGGTTCATATCATGACTCAATTCTTCTAGAGAAGTGTTGAGTTGTTCCCAATAGTTGTTTAGAGGAAAGTGCATCCCTTGAGGCATCTCAGGGATTTCTTGATGATGAGCTTCCTCATATATCTCTTGAGATCCATGGATGGCCTCTCTTATTTGCTCTATCCTCTTCGTAGTGATGGGCTTGTCCTCTTCAATGAGGATGTCTCCTTCTATGACAACTCTAGCTGAGTAGCATAAATGGCAAATGAGATGAGGAAAGGCTAGCCTTGCCAAGATGGAGGGATTTTCGGCTACTTTGTAGAGTTATAGAGAGATGACTTCATGAACTTCTACTTCCTCTCCAATCATGATGCTATAGATCATGATGGCCCGATCCAGAGTAACTTCAGATCGGTTGCTAGTAGGGATGATGGAGCGTTGGATGAACTCCAACCATCCTCTAGCCACAGGCTTAAGGTCCAGTCTTCTTAATTGAACCGACTTGTCTTTTGAATCTTTTTTCCATTGAGCTCCTTCCACACATATGTTCATGAGGACTTGGTCCAACATTTGATCAAAATTGACCCTTCTAGTGTAGGGGCGTGCATCTTCTTGCATCATAGGCAAGTTGAATGCCAACCTTACATTCTCCGGAGCGAAATCTAAGCATTTCCCCCGAACCATTTTAAGATAATTCTTTGGATTCGGGTTCATACTTTGATCATGGTTCCTAGTGATCCATGCATTGGCATAGAACTCTTGAACCATTAAGATTCCGACTTGTTGAATGGTGTTGGTAAGAACTTCCCAACCTTTTCTTTGGATCTCATGTCGGATCTCCAGATACTCATTTTTCTTGAGCATGAAAGGGACCTCAGGGATCACCTTCTTCTTGGCCACAACTTTATAGAACTGGTCTTGATGGGCTTTTGAGATGAATCTCTCCATCTCCCATGACTCGGAGGTGGAAGCTTTTGTCTTCCCTTTCCTCTTTCTAGAGGTTTCTCCGGCCTTAGGTGCCATCAATGGTTATGGAAAAACAATAAAAGCTATGCTTTTACCACACCAAACTTAGAATGTTGCTCGTCCTCGAGAAAAAGAAGAAATAATAGAAAAGAAGAAGATTTGAAGGAGAGGGAGAGAGTTGTGTGTTTTGGCCAAGGGGGAGAAGAGAGGGTTGGGTTTTGTGAAAATGAAGAAGGATGGAGGGGTTTATATAGTGGAGGGAGAGGGAATGGGGTTCGGTCATTTAGGGTGGGTTTGGGTGGGAAAGAGATTTTGAATTTGAAGGTAGGTAGAATTCCTGTGGGGTCCACAGATCCTGAGGTAATCCTGTGGGGTCCACAAATCCTGAGGTGTCAAGGATGAATCATCCCTGCACCAATTAGGCGTGTAAAATGCCCTCTGCCTGCAATCCTGGCGTTTAACGCCAGACTGAAGCTTGTTTCTGGCGTTAAACACCCAAGTGTAGCATGTTTCTGGCGTTTAATGCCAGCCTGATGCTTGTAGCTGGCGTTAAACGCCAGCTTTCCTCAGGGTGCAATCCTGGCATTTAAACGCCAGATTGCTGCTTGTTTCTGGCATTCAATGCCATATTCATGCTCTGTTCTGACGTTGAACGCCAGCCAGATGCTCCTTACTGGCATTTAAATGCCAGTAAGCTCTTCCTCCAGGGTGTGCTGTTTCTTCTGCTATTTTTGATTCAGTTTTTAATTTTAGCAATTGTTTTGTGACTCCACATGATCATAAACCTAATAAAACATAAAAGAACAATAGAAATATAGATAAATAAAAATTGGGTTTGTAACATCCCACATTTTTGAAAATATAATTATAAATAAATTGTGATTTTATTTTATTAAGTTTAAACTTTATAATTTTAAAAATTATTTTATTAGAAATAATTAAGTAGATTCGGAGGTAATTTCATTTTAAACCAATTAATATTCTTAAGTAATCTTATTATAATGCAATATTTTGTATAATTTTAGTAATTGAAAAATAAGAAAGAATTGTATAATTTAATTTAAGTAACTTTTATTCTTAAAAGGTTACGATTTATTTTATTAACCTTCGCAAGCATTATTGGGACTCACTTTTCCCAATAACGTTGCCTTACAAACCTTCGCAAGCGTTATTGGGACTCACCTTTCCCAATAACGTTGCCTTGTGCCCCTAGCCCCCACGTTAGAGCTCACGTTAACTAAGTTAACGTGGCTCTTAACGTGGTTATGAATCATCTTCGCAAGCGTTATTGGGACTCACCTTTCCCAATAACGTTGCCTTGTGCCCCTAGTGCTAATGTTAGAGCTCACGTTAACTAAGTTAACGTGGCTCTTAACGTGGTTATGAATGCCATCCCAACGTTAGTGACAAAGGTGAGTGTCACTAATGTTGGCTCATCAATTTCAACTCCACGTTAACTTTCACGTTAGTGGTCTTAACGTAACCACTAACGTGGGCAATGCAAGCTTGATCCAACGTTAGTGACAAAGGTGAGTGTCACTAACGTTGGCATTGTTCCTCTCTTCCACGTTAGAGTCCACGTTAACTTAGTTAACGTGGCTCTTAACGTGGTTCATTGCCACATGTTGGAGAGTTAGTGGTGATCACAATTACCATAACATTGGAGTCTTTTTTTTGTCTCCACATTAACTACCACGTTAATGGATTCGAGGGCGTTATTGGTGTTCACTATTCTCATTAACGCTGCAAGCTTATCCCTATTCCACGTTAGTACCTACATTAACTAGGTTATCGTGGATGCTAACGTGGCTCTTCCTTGCTTCCTTTGTCCTGAAATTACACAAATAAAGTGCATCAAAGCTCTAATCCAAGTCATGAAATCATGCATTATCCAATTTAACATTCATTCCTTGCATAATTCTCATGAAATAATGCAAAATTCACAATATTTGTCTAAATCAAGATGTAAGTGTTCTTTTACCCAAAACTTGCTTATTTCCTAAGAAAATGCATGAAACTACCCTAAAATAGTAAAGAAAAGGTCAGTGAAACTGGCCTAGATGCCCTGGCATCAGTTGGATTTGTTGCTGTTGAGCTATTATTTGGTATATTGTAATGTTAATGAGCTTGGTTGGTGGTTGATTTGGAATTGGTTTTGAGGGGTATTGAAGGGTTGGATTTTGAATACTAAATAGTTTGCTGAGAATCAGATTCTCTTGAAATTAAACGGCAACTTTGAAAGTGAATCAGTGACTTTATAGTGACTGAAATAATAAGAATTTTAGTGTTAAGTAAATTATATTAAGTTTAATTGTGAAAACTCAATTTTGAAGGTTTCGTATCAACTAGAGAATTAGTTATGATTTTTCAAAGTTGAATTCTAAAATCTGATTTTCTGCATAATTTCTAAACAGAGTCAGCAACTTTGAAAAGCTATAACTAATTCTGTGATTATCGGAATTGCGTGAAACTAAGTCCAGATTAAGCTTGGGAATATAGGGAGCTGGACTGGTGAATTTGAGACTTTTTCATTAAGTTTATGATTTATGGTGAATTTTTGAATTATGGAAGTCAAATCTGGTTTTTCTGTAGAACGTTTAACACAACAGCAACTTGTTTCCTCTATTGGAATTTCTCCAGTTTGAATTTTAAAATGGAACCAATTTTAAATGAAACTCTGGTCCTAATAATTTAATTTCATAAAAATTTAGAATTTTTAAAGTTGTGGTTTTGAAGATTTGGGATTTTAAAGAAAGATGTATTATGCAGTAAAAGTCAGGTTTTGTTTTCTAAGTCAGTAACTTTGAGACCTTATAATTTTTAATTCTGGAATGATATTGAGATGCAACAAATTGGAGGTGAAAGTTGATATGTTTAGTACATATGATTCAAATTTCAGGGTTTTCCATTTTTAATAAGTGAGTTATGGGACTTGGAAGAGGTTATGTTCAATGATTTGTAAAACAGAATTCTGCAGAAAATTACCTAACTTCCAAGCTACGTAACTCCTTCATTAAAAATGGTATGACCCTGGAACCAATTGAGAAAGAAATTTGGATAAGTTAAGTTTAACCACATTAATTTTGAAGATGTTTGGATTCAATTTGGATTTTATATGAAATTTCGAATGTTGTATGCTGCTATTGTTTTCTAGATTTAAAATGATGATTTTTGGTTTAATAGAAAGCTAGAGTCAATGAAAAGTTGTAACGCCAAGTTGTAACGTGTTTTTGGCATTTAACTCTGGTTTGTGACGTGTTTCTAGCGTTTAACTCTGGTTTGCAGCATGGAACTGGCGTTGAATGCCAGTTTGCGTCTTCTAAACTCAAACAAAGTATAGACCAATATCTATTGCTGGAAAGCTCTGGATGTCTACTTTCCAACGCCGTTGAGAGCACGCCATTTGAAGTTTTGTAGCTCCGGAAAATCCATTTCGAGTACAGGGAGGTTAGAATCCAACAGCATTAGTAGTCCTTTGTCAGCCTGAATCAGATTTTTGCTCAGGTCCCTCAATTTCAGCCAGAAAATACCTGAAATCACAGAAAAACACACAAACTCATAGTAAAGTCCAGAAATGTAAATTTTGCATAAAAACTAATGAAAACATCCCTAAAAGTAGCTAGATCCTACTAAAAACTACCTAAAAATAATGCCAAAAAGCGTATAAATTATCCGCTCATCAGACACCCTTTGTGTTGGTTGTCCACTTGGTTCCAGGGAGGCATATGTCCTCTAGAATTTCGTCCAAGCCCTTATTTGTTCTCATCATTCTCCTATTAAAGGAGTCTGGGTCATCTTTTAGTTGAGGCAGCTTGAAGATCTCTCTTATTTTGTCAGGGTGGAGGTGAACAATCTTCCCTCTGACCAGAGTTCGATAGTCATAGAAGGCGGTTCCAGCTATTCTCTGCCTGTCTATTTGCCACAGATTAGAGTAGAATTCCTGAACCATGTTTCTTCCCACCTTTGTTTCAGGATTAGCTAGGATTTCCCAGCTCCTGTTTCAAATTTGCTCTTGGATCTCCAGATATTCGTCTTCTTTCAGATCGAATTGAACTTCTAGGGTCACTGACCTTAGACCCATTATTTTGTAGTAATGGTCTGAATGTTCTTTGGTTAAGAACTTCCCTTGATTCCAAAGTGATTTTGGATTATTCTCTTTCTTGCCTCTTGGAGTGGTTTGTTTTCCCTTAGGAGCCATGATCTTAGTGGGTATTGGCTTAGTGATCACGAATAAACACACCAAACTTAGAGGTTTGCTTGTCCTCAAGCAAAAGAAATGAAAGGAGAGGGATAGAGGGAGAGCCAAGTTCGAATTGTGGAGGAGAGAAGGGGAGCCGAACGCGGATTTAAAGGGAAGGGGTGGGTTTTTTCAAAAATTTTTCAAAAAGATAAGATAGAAGATATGATTTGTAAAAGATAAGTATGATGGGAGAAAGATGTCATTTAAAATTGAAAAGATATGAAAGATATTTGAAAAAGATAAATCTGAATTTTAAAAAGAAGATATGATGAGTTTAAAAAGATTTGAGAAGAATTTTAAAAATTTTGAAAAGAATTCAAAAAGATAATTGAGTTTTGAAAAAGGTTTGAAAAGATATTAAAGAAATATTAAGAAAAATGTTTAGGATTAAAAATTTTTCAAAATTGAAGTTGAAAGATGAGAGTTTGTAACATGTTTATGCAAGAAATCATGAATTGAAACATGAAAATTGGAAAAAAATTGAAGTGAAAACGAAGTTACCTTCTCCCCACAATCCTAGCGTTAAACGCCCAACTGCTGCATGTTTTGGGTGTTTAACGCCCATTTGTAGCTTCTCCACAGCGTTTAACGCCCAGCTGTAGCATTTGCCTGGCGTTAAACGCCAAAAAATCCTTTATCACGAGCGTTTTTCTGAACACCCAGGATGCTGCAAATCTGGCGTTAAACGCCCAGAATGGTATCCATTCTAGCGTTTAACACCCAAATGGCTATCCCTACTGGCGTTAAACGTCCAGTAGATGCTTATTTTGGGCGTTTAACACCCAAAACAGCTTTTACTGGCGTTTTCGCACCAGTGAGCTTCTTTTTGCTGTTTTATCCTCTGAATCCTTTAGTAACTCTGTGAACTCATTCAATTGATACTTTACGTTGAAGATAATTAATATGAACCTGTAAATTTATCATTTAATTAACAAATAAGGTTTGTTAATGCCTGGGTTGCCTCCCAGCAAGCGCTTTTTTATTGTCTTTAGCTGGACTGTTACTGAGCTTTAATCAAGTCTCAGTTTTGAGCATTCTTGCTCAAAATTGCTTTTAAGATAATGTTTGACTCTCTGTCCATTAACAATGAATTTTTTGTCAGAGTCATTATCCTGAAGCTCTACATATCCATATGGTGACACACCTGTAATCACATATGGTCCTCTCCACTGGGATTTCAACTTATTAGGGAATAATCTGAGCCTAGAGTTAAACAGTAGAACTTTCTGCCCTGGCTCAAAGACTCTAGATGATAGCTTCTTATCATGCCATTTTTTCCTTTCTCTTTGTAAATTTTTGCATTTTTGAAAGCATTGAGTCTGAATTCCTCTAGCTTATTTAACTGGAGCAATCATTTTTCTCCAGCTAACTTGGCATCAAGGTTTAGGAATCTGGTTGCCCAGTAGGCTTTGTGTTCCAGTTCCACTGGCAAGTGACAGGCTTTTCCAAACACAAGCTAGTATGGAGAGGTCCCTATAGGAGTCTTGAATGCTGTTCTGTATGCCCATAGAGCATCATCCAAGCTTCTTGCCCAATCCCTTCAATGGTTAATCACAGTCCATTCTAGGATTCTTTTAAGTTCTCTATTAGAGACTTCAGCTTGCCCATTTGTCTGTGGATGATATGGATTTGCCACCCTATGGCTAACTCCATATCGAACCATAGCAGAGTAAAGCTGTTTATTGCAGAAATGAGCGCCCCCATCACTGATTAGTACTCTAGGGAGACCAAATCTGTTGAAGATGTGTTTCTGGAGGAATTTCAGCACTGTCTTAGTATCATTATTGGGTGTTCCAATAGCCTCCACCCATTTGGATACATAATCCACTGCCACCAGAATATAAGTGTTTGAGTATGATGGTGGGAAAGGCCCCATGAAGTCAATACCCCATACATCAAACAACTCAATCTCTAAGATCCATTGTTGAGGCATGGCATAATCGTGAGACAGATTGCCAGATCTTTGGCAACTGTCACAATTACGTACAAACTCTCGGGAGTCTTTATAGAGAGTAGGCCAGTAGAAGCCACATTGGAGGACTCTTGTGGCTGTTCGCTCACTTCCAAAATGTCCTCCATACTGTGATCCATGGTGGTGGACGAAATTGTGATCACATCAATGTAGTATTCTTTGTTGTTGTATGGAATCATTATTATGGCACTTATGTGTGGACACAACTCCGTTCAACTAACCAGCAAGTGTACTGGGTCGTCCAAGTAATACCTTACGTGAGTAAGGGTCGATCCCACAGAGATTGTTGGTATGAAGCAAGCTATGGTCATCTTGTAAATCCCAGTCAGGAGGATAAAATTATGGAATTTAGAAAATCAAATATGATTAATAAAAATAAACAGAAAATAAAATGGATAGAGATACTTATATAAATCAATAGTGGAAATTTCAGATAGGCGTATGGAGATGTTGTGCTCCTCTTGAATCTCTACTTTCTTATTACATTCATCCTATCCTTCTTACTCCTTTCCATGGCAAGCTATATGTAGGGCATCACCGTTGTCAATGGCTACATCCCATCCTCTCAGTGAAAACGTTCCTATGCTCTGTCACAGCACGGCTAATCATCTGTCGGTACTCAATCAGGTTGGAATAGAATCCCTTGATTCTTTTGCGCTTGTCATCACGCCCAGCCTTCAGGAGTTTGAAGCTCGTCACAGTCATTCAATCCCAGAATCCTACTCGGAATACCACAGACAAGGTTTAGACTTTCCGGATCCTCATGAATGCCGCCATCTATCTAGCTTATACCACGAAGATTCTGTTGGGGAATCTAAGAGATATGCGCCCGGCCTAGAGTAGAACGGAAGTGGTTGTCAATCACGCGCGTTCATAGGTGAGAATGATGATGAGTGTCACGGATCATCACATTCATCAAGGTGTTGTGCAACGTATATCTTGTAATAAGAATAAAAGAGAATTGAATAGAGAGTAATAGTAATTGTATTGAAACTTGAGGTACAGCAGAGCTCCACACCCTTAATCTATGGTGTGCAGAAACTCCACCGTTGAAAATACATAAGTGAAAGGTTCAGGCATGGCCGAATGGCCAGCCCCCAAAACGTGATCAATAGTCTCCTAAGATGAAGAATAAAACAAAACTGAGACCAAAGATGTCTAATACAATAGTAAGAGGTTCTATATATACTAGACTAGCTACTAGGGTTTACATGAGTAAGTAATTGATGCATAAATCCACTTCCGGGGCCCACTTGGTGTATGTTTGGGCTGAGCTTGATCTATCCACGAGCTGAAGCTTCTCTTGGAGTTGAACTCTGAGTTATGACGTGTTTTGGGCGTTCAACTCCGGATCATGACGTTTTTCTGGCGTTTAACTCCAGACAGCAGCATGTACTTGGCATTCAACGCCAAGTTACGTCGTCAACTTCCGAATAAAGTATAGACTATTATATATTGCTGGAAAGCCCTAGATGTCTACTTTCCAACGCCGTTGAGAGCGCGCCAATTGGAGTTCTGTAGCTCCAGAAAATATATTTTGAGTGCAGGAAGGTCAGATTCCAACAGCATCAGCAGTCCTTTTGTCAGCCTTTTTCAGAGTTTTGCTCAAGTCCCTCAATTTCAGCCAGAAATTACCTAAAATCACAGAAAAATACACAAACTCATAGTAAAGTCCAGAAATGTAAATTTAACATAAAAACTAATGAAAACATCCCTAAAAGTAGCTTGAACTTACTAAAAACTACCTAAAAACAATGCCAAAAAGCGTATAAATTATCCGCTCATCACAACACCAAACTTAAATTGTTGCTTGTCCCCAAGCAACTGAAAATCAATTAGGATAAAAAGAAGAGAATATACTATAAATTTCAAAATATCAATGAATATTAATTATAATTAGATGAGCGGGACTTGTAGCTTTTTGCTTCTGAACAGTTTTGGCATCTCACTTTTTCCCTTGAAGTTCTGAATGATTGGCTTCTCTTAGGAACTTAGAATTTCGGATAGTGTTATTGACTTTCCAAGTTAAGCATGTTGATTCTTGAACACAGCTACTTATGAGTCTTGGCCGTGGCCCTAAGCACTTTGTTTTCCAGTATTACCACCGGACACATAAATGCCACAGACACATAACTGGGTGAACCTTTTCAGATTGTGACTCAGCTTTGCTAGAGTCCCCAGTTAGAGGTGTCCAGAGCTCTTAAGCACACTCTTTTTGCTTTGGATCACGACTTTAACCACTCAGTCTCAAGCTTTTCACTTGGACCTTCATGACACAAGCACATGGTTAGGGACAGCTTGATTTAGCGGCTTAGGCCTGGATTTAATTTCCTTGGGCCCTCCTATCCATTGATGCTCAAAGCCTTGGATCCTTTTTACCCTTGCCTTTTGGTTTTAAGGGCTATTGGCTTTTTCTACTGCTCCTTCTTTTTTTTTTTCGCAAGCTTCTTCTTTTTCACTGCTTTTTTCTTGCTTCAAGAATCAATGTTATGATTTTTCAGATCATCAATAACATTTCTCTTTGTTCATCATTCTTTCAAGAGCCAACAATTTTAACATTCATAAACAACAAGATCAAAAATATGCACTGTTCAAGCATTCATTCAGAAAACAAAAAGTATTGTCACCACATCAATATAATTAAATTAAATTCAAGGATAAATTCGAAATTTATGTACTTCTTGTTCTTTTGAATTAAAAACATTTTTTTTAAGAGAGGTGAAGGATTTATAGATTTTATTCATAGCTTTAAGACATAGTTACTACATACTAATGATCATGAAGTAGAGACACAAAATATAGATAGACATGAAGCATAAAAACCGAAAAAGCAGAGAAAATAAGAACAAGGAATGAGTCCACCTGAGTGAGGGTGGCACCTTCTTGAAGGTCCAATGGTGCTTTTTGAGCTCCTTTATGTCTCTTCCTTGCTTCTGTTGCATGATCCATAGTGATTTTGGTGTTCCTATCCTTAGTTGCTTCCAATAATTATATGGAGGAACATGTATCCCCTGAGGTATCTCAGGAATTTCTTGAAGAGGAAATTTCTCATGCTCTCTTGATGTGCAGTCAAATGCTCTTCTACTGAGCTATGGACCCTTGAGATGAATCTCTCTATCTCCCGTTACTCAGAGGTGGAAGCTTTTGTCTTTTCTTAGTTTCCTCTTCAGTCCTTTCAGGTTCAGGATCAGCTTCAACAAGAATGCCTTTTTTCTTGTTCCTGCTCATATGAAAGAGAAGAAAATAAGAAAAGAAAAGGAATCCCCTATATTTGGGCAAAGAGGATCCTTATTATTAGTAGAGAAAGAAGGGGGTAGAAGAAGAATGGTAAAGGATAGAGGTAGTGATTTGAGATGAAAAAAGATGAAGAGAAGTGTTAGTAAATAAATAAATAAATAGAAGAAGAGGAGAGATAGAGAATTTCGAAAATAATTTTGAAAAAGAAGTTAATAATTTCGAAAATAAAAGATAAGATAGAATTAAAATTAAAACAATTAATTAATTAAAAATAATTTTTGAAAAAAGAATGAGATATTTTCGAAAATTAGAGAGGGGAAAGTAGTTAGGTGGTTTTGAAAAAGATAAGAAACAAACAAAAAGTCAAATAGTTAGTTGAAAAAGATATTAAAATCAAATTTGAAAAGAAAGAAGATAAGAAGTTAGATAAGATATTTTGAAGTCAAAATTTGAAAAAGATAAAATTTTGAAAAAGATATGATAAAAAGATAAGATAGATAAGATATGGTTGAAAAAGATTTAATTTTAAAATTAAAATTAATTACTTAACTAACAAGAAATTAAAAGATAAGATTCTAGAATTTAAAGATTGAACATTTCTTAACAAGAAAGTAACAAACTTCAAATTTTTTGAATCAATCACATTACTTGTTAGCTAATTTTCGAAAATATGATGTAAAAGATATGAAAAAGATTTTAAAAAATATTTTTTAAAAAAAATTTCGAAAATTATATAAAAAAAATGAAAAAGATGTTATTTTTGAAAAAGATTTTGAAAAGATAAGATTTTTAAAATTGAAAATTTGACTTGACTTGTAAGAAACAACTAATTTTTAAATTTTTGACTAAGTCAACTCAAATTTTCGAAAATTAGGAGATAAAAAAGGAAAAGATATTTTTTTTATTTTTGAATTTTTTATGATGAGAGAGAAAAACACAAAAATGACCCAAAACATGAAAATTTTGGATCAAAACACAAGATGCATGCAAGAACACTATGAATGTCAAGATGAATACCAAGAACACTTTGAAGATCATGATGAACATCAAGAACATGATTTTGAAAAATTTTTTATGCAAAGAAAACATGCAAGACACCAAACTTAGAAATCTTTAATGCATGGACTCTAACAAACGAAAAATACACATGAAAAACAACAAACAACACAAAACAAGAAAACATCAAGATCAAACAAGAAGACTTACCAAGAACAACTTGAAGATCATGAAGAACATTATAAATGCATGGAATTTTCGAAAAAATACAAGAAAAATTTTTAAAGCATGCAATTGACACCAAACTTAAAAATTGACTCAAGACTCAAACAAGAAACACAAAATATTTTTGGTTTTTTATGATTTTATGATTTTTTAGTATTTTTATTATTTTTTTTCGAAAATTATATTAAAAAAAATGAAAATAATAAAAAAATATTTTTGAAAGATTTTAGAAAACTTTTTGAAAAGAAAATTACCTAATCTGAGCAACAAGATGAACCGTCAGTTGTCCATACTCGAACAATCCCCGGCAACGGCGCCAAAAACTTGGTGGACAAAATTGTGATCACATCAATGTAGTATTCTTTGTTGTTGTATGGAATCATTATTATG
The DNA here is from genome assembly GCF_014773155.1 of Arachis stenosperma. Classification (NCBI taxonomy): domain Eukaryota; kingdom Viridiplantae; phylum Streptophyta; class Magnoliopsida; order Fabales; family Fabaceae; genus Arachis; species Arachis stenosperma. The sequence goes on along the minus strand of NC_080377.1, from coordinate 105,287,030 downwards.
GCACTTATGTGTGGACACAACTCCGTTCAACTAACCAGCAAGTGTACTGGGTCGTCCAAGTAATACCTTACGTGAGTAAGGGTCGATCCCACAGAGATTGTTGGTATGAAGCAAGCTATGGTCATCTTGTAAATCCCAGTCAGGAGGATAAAATTATGGAATTTAGAAAATCAAATATGATTAATAAAAATAAACAGAAAATAAAATGGATAGAGATACTTATGTAAATCAATAGTGGAAATTTCAGATAGGCGTATGGAGATGTTGTGCTCCTCTTGAATCTCTACTTTCTTATTACATTCATCCTATCCTTCTTACTCCTTTCCATGGCAAGCTGTATGTAGGGCATCACCGTTGTCAATGGCTACATCCCATCCTCTCAGTGAAAACGTTCCTATGCTCTGTCATAGTACGGCTAATCATCTGTCGGTTCTCAATCAGGTTGGAATAGAATCCCTTGATTCTTTTGCGCTTGTCATCATGCCCAGCCTTCAGGAGTTTGAAGCTCGTCACAGTCATTCAATCCCAGAATCCTACTCGGAATACCACAGACAAGGTTTAGACTTTCCGGATCCTCATGAATGCCGCCATCTACCTAGCTTATACCACGAAGATTCTGTTGGGGAATCTAAGAGATATGCGCCCGGCCTAGAGTAGAACGGAAGTGGTTGTCAATCACGCGCGTTCATAGGTGAGAATGATGATGAGTGTCACGGATCATCACATTCATCAAGGTGTTGTGCAACGTATATCTTGTAATAAGAATAAAAGAGAATTGAATAGAGAGTAATAGTAATTGTATTGAAACTTGAGGTACAGCAGAGCTCCACACCCTTAATCTATGGTGTGCAGAAACTCCACCGTTGAAAATACATAAGTGAAAGGTTCAGGCATGGCCGAATGGCCAGCCCCCAAAACGTGATCAATAGTCTCCTAAGATGAAGAATAAAACAAAACTGAGACCAAAGATGTCTAATACAATAGTAAGAGGTTCTATATATACTAGACTAGCTACTAGGGTTTACATGAGTAAGTAATTGATGCATAAATCCACTTCCGGGGCCCACTTGGTGTATGTTTGGGCTGAGCTTGATCTATCCACGAGCTGAGGCTTCTCTTGGAGTTGAACTCTGAGTTATGACGTGTTTTGGGCTTTCAACTCCGGATCATGACGTTTTTCTGGCGTTTAACTCCAGACAGCAGCATGTACTTGGCGTTCAATGCCAAGTTACGTCGTCAACTTCCGAATAAAGTATGGACTATTATATATTGCTGGAAAGACCTGGATGTCTACTTTCCAACGCCGTTGAGAGCGCGCCAATTGGAGTTCTGTAGCTCCAGAAAATCCATTTTGAGTGCAGGAAGGTCAGATTCCAACAGCATCAGCAGTCCTTTTGTCAGCCTTTTTCAGAGTTTTGCTCAAGTCCCTCAATTTCAGCCAGAAATTACCTAAAATCACAGAAAAACACACAAACTCATAGTAAAGTCCAGAAATGTAAATTTAACATAAAAACTAATGAAAACATCCCTAAAAGTAGCTTGAACTTACTAAAAACTACCTAAAAACAATGCCAAAAAGCGTATAAATTATCCGCTCATCACATGGCAATGCCAGAGGATCTTCTGTGCTTCTTCTTTAGGCACACGTCTATGGATTACTCCGTCTGCACATCTCTTGAAGAGATATAGTTCATCCCAAAGATAGTACTTTGCATCCAAGATCAATTTCTCGGATTGCTACCTATTATACTCTTTGGGTATGAATCTCACAGCCTTGTAGTTTGCAATCTCTGCAAACCATGGTACTTCATGGATGGCAAAGAGTTGCTATATCAACTGGTTCTATTCGTGACTGCTACTTGGTTCTCTGTCCATTTTCTGTCTCTTATTTCTATATCAAACTCTTGCAGAAGTGGTGGACGAAATTGTGATCAATAATAATGGCTCTTTGGCATGTGCATAAAAATTAACTCAGCACTTTCTTTCCACAACTCCGTTCAACTTAACCAGCAAGTGTACTGGGTCATCCAAGTAATACCTTACGTGAGTAAGGGTCGATCCTACAGAGATTGTTGGTATGAAGCAAGCTATGGTCACCTTGTAAATCTCAGTTAGGCAGATTAAATTGGTTTATAATGAGTTCAAAAATTAATAATAAACAGAAAATAAAATAGGATAGAAATACTTATGTAAATTAATGGTGGGAATTTCAGATAGGCGTGTGGAGATGCTAGAATCCTCTCGAATCTCTACTTTCTTATTACATTCATCCAATCCTTCTTACTCCTTTCCATGGCAAGCTGTATGTAGGGCATCACCGTCTTCAATGGCTACTTTTTATCCTCTCAGAAAAATGGTCCTATGCGCTGTCACTGCATGGCTAATCGTCTGGAGGCATCACCCTTGTTGATGGCTACATCCCATCCTCTCAGTGAAAATGGTCCAAATGCTCTGTCACAGCACGGCTAATCATCTGTCGGTTCTCAATCAGGCTGGAATAGAATCCCTTGATTCTTTTGCGTTTGTCACTAACGCCAAGCCTTCAGGAGTTTGAAGCTCGTCACAGTCATTCAATACCGGAATTCTACTCGGAATACCACAGACAAGGTTAGACTTTCCGGATTCCCGGGATCCTACTCGGAATACCACAGACAAGGTTAGACTTTCCGGAACCCATGAATGCCGCCATCTATCTAGCTTATACCACGAAGATTCTGTTGGAGAATCTAAGAGATATGCGCCTGACCTAAAGTAGAACGGAAGTGGTTGTCAGTCACACGCGTTCATAGGTGAGAATGATGATGAGTATCACGGATCATCACATTCATCAAGTTGAAGTGCGACGTATATCTTGGAATAAGAATAAAAGAGAATTGAATAGAAAGTAATGGTAATTGTATTGAAACTTGAGGTACAGCAGAGCTCCACACCCTTAATCTATGGGGTGTAGAAACTCCACCGTTGAAAATACATAAGTGAAAGGTTCAGGCATGGCCGAATGGCCAGCCCCCATGAAGGTGATCAAAAGACCGAATGGTCAAGAGATAAGACGTCTAATACAATAGTGAAATGTCCTATATATACTAGACTAGCTACTAGGGTTTACAGAAGTAAGTAATTGATGCATAAATCCACTTCCGGGGCCCACTTGGTGTATGTTTGGGCTGAGCTTGGTCTATCCACGAGCTGAAGCTTTTATTGGAGTTGAATGCCGAGTTATAGCGTGTTTCTGGCGTTCAACTCCGGGTTATGACGTGTTTCTGGCGTTTAACTCCAGACAACAGCATGTACTTGGCGTTGAGCGCCACTTTACGTTGTTAATTCCCGAATAAAGTATGGACTATTATATATTGCTGGAAATCTCTGGATGTCTACTTTCCAACGCCGTTAAGAGCGCGCCATTTGGAGTTCTGTAGCTCCAGAAAATCCATTTCGAGTGCAGGGAGGTCAGATTCCAACAGCATCAGCAGTCCTTTTTGTCAGCCTTTTTCAGAGTTTTGCTCAAGTTCCTCAATTTCAGCCAGAAATTATCTGAAATCACAGAAAAACACACAAACTCATAGTAAAGTCCTGAAATGTGAATTTAACATAAAAACTAATGAAAACATCCCTAAAAGTAGCTTGAACTTACTAAAAACTACCTAAAAACAATGCCAAAAAGCGTATAAATTATCCGCTCATCACAATACCAAACTTAAATTGTTGCTTGTCCCCAAGCAACTGAAAATCAAATAGGATAAAAAGAAGAGAATATACTATAAATTCCAAAATATCAATGAATATTAATTCTAATTAGATGAGCGAGACTTGTAGCTTTTTGCTTCTGAATAGTTTTGGCATCTCACTTTTTCCTTTGAAGTTTAGAGTGATTGGCGTCTCTAGGAACTCAGAGTTCAGATAGTGTTATTGACTTTCCTAGTTAAGCATGTTGATTCTTGAACACAGCTACTTATGAGTCTTGGCCGTGGCCCTAAGCACTTTGTTTTCTAGTATTACCACCGGATACATAAATGCCACAGACACATAATTGGGTGAACCTTTTCAGATTGTGACTTAGCTTTGCTAGAGTCCCCAGTTAATGGTGTCCAGGGTTCTTAAGCACACTCTTTCTGCTTTGGATCCTTTTTACCCTTGCCTTTTGGTTTTAAGGGCTATTGGCTTTTGTTTTTCACTGCTTTTTCTTGCTTCAAGAATCAATTTCATGATTTTTTTCAGATCATCAATAACATTTCTCTTTGTTCATCATTCTTTCAAGAGCCAACAGTTTTAACATTCATAAACAACAAGATCAAAAATATGCACTGTTCAAGCATTCATTCAGAAAACAAAAAGTATTGTCACCACATCAATATAATTAAACTAAATTCCAGGATAAATTCGAAATTCATGTACTTCTTGTTCTTTTGAATTAAAACATTTTTCTTTTAAGAGAGGTGAAGGATTAATGGATTTTATTCATTGCTTTAAGACATAGTTACTACATACTAATGATCATGAAGTAGAGACACAAAACATAGATAAACATAACATAGAAACTGAAAAACAGAAAGAAATAAAAACAAGGAATGAATCCACCTTAGTGGCGTCTTCTTCTTGAAGGACCAACAATGTCCTTAAGCTCTTCTATGTCCCTTCCTTGCCTTTGTTGCTCCTCCCTCATTGCTCTTTGATCTTCTCTTATTTCCTGGAGAATGATGGAGTGTTCATGATGTTCCACCCTTAATTGTTCCACATTGTGGCTCAAATCTTCTAAGGAAGTGTTGAGTTGTTCCCAATAGTTGTTGGGAGGAAAGTGCATCCCTTGAGGCATCTCAGGGATTTCTTGATGATGAGCTTCCTCATGCATCTCTTGAGAACCGTGGAGGGTCTCTCTTGCTTGCTCCATCCTCTTCTTGGTGATGGGCTTATCCTCTTTAATGGAGATGTCTCCTTCTATGATAACTCCAGCTGAGTAACATAAATGGAAAATAAGGTGAGGAAAAGCTAGCCTTGCCATGGTGGAGGGCTTTTCGGCTATTTTGTAGAATTCATTGGAGATGACTTCATGAACTTCTACTTCCTCTCCAATCATGATGCTATGAATCATGATGGCCCGATCCACAGTAACTTCGGATCAGTTGCTAGTGGGAATGATGGAGCGTTGAATGAACTCCAACCATCCTTTAGCCACAGGCTTGAGGTCCAGTCTTCTTAGTTAGACTGGCTTGCCTTTGGAGTCTCTCTTCCATTGAGCTCCTTCCACACATATGTCCATAAGGACTTGGTCCAACCTTTGATTAAAGTTGACCCTTCTAGTGTAGGGGCGTACATCTTCTTGCATCATGGGCAAGTGGAACGCCAACCTTACATTTTCCAGACTAAAATCTAAGTATTTCCCCTGAACCATTGTGAGATAATTCTTTGGACTCGGCTTCATACTTTGATCATGGTTCCTAGTGATCCATGCATTGGCATAGAACTCTTGAACCATTAAGATTCCAACTTGTTGCATAGGGTTGGTTAGGACTTCCCAACCTCTTCTTCGGATCTCATGTCGGATCTCCGGATACTCATTTTTCTTGAGCTTGAAAGGGACCTCAGGGATCACCTTCTTCTTTGCCACAACATCATAGAAGTGGTCTTGATGGCTTTTGGAGATGAATCTTTCCATCTCCCATGACTCGGAGGTGGAAGCTTTTGTCTTTCCTTTTCCTTTTCTAGAGGATTCTCCGGCCTTAGGTGCCATTGATGGTAATGGAAAAACAAAAAAGCTTATGCTTTTACCACACCAAACTTAAAATATTGCTTGCCCTCGAGTAAGAGAAGAAAAAAGAGAAGAAGAAGAAAAAGAAAATATTGAGGAGAATGGAGAGATGGTGTTTCGGCCAAGGTATAGAAGAGGGGGTTGTGTTGTGTGAAAATGAAGTGGAATGGAGGGGTATATATAGGGAAAGGGGAGAGGGTAGGTTCGGTCATTTTAGGGTGGGTTTGGGTGGGAAAGATTTTTGAATTTTGAAGGTAGGTGGGGTTTATGGGGAAGAGTGGATGGATGTGAGTGGTGAAGAGGTGATGGGGAAGAGAGATTGAGGTGATTGGTGAAGGGTTTTGGGAAAGAGTGTTTATTGGGAAGAGTGTAATAGGATTAGGAGGTAAGGTGGGAATATGTTAGGTGGGGATCCTGTGGGGTCCACAGATCCTGAGGTGATCCTGTGGGGTCCACAGATCTTGCGGTGTCAAGGAAGTCCATCCCTGCACCAAATAAGCATGTAAAATGCCTTTGCATACCATTCTGGCGTTTAAACGCCGAGGTGATGCACGTTCTGGGCATTTAACGCCCATGTAAAGCATGTTCTGGGCGTTCAACGCCCATATGCAGCATGTTTCTGGCGTTGAACGCCAGTTCCATGCTTGTTACTGGCGTTCAGCGCCAGCTTTTCTCAAGGCACATTCCTGGCGTTCAAACGCCAGAATGTTGCTTGTTTCTGGCATTCAGCGCCAGATTCATGCTCTGTTCTGGCGTTGAACGCCAGCCAGATGCTTCTTACTGGCGTTGAATGCCAGTCTGTCCTTCCTCCAGGGTGTGATTTTTCTTCTGCTGTTTTTGATTCTGTTTTTAATTTTTATTTTTTTCATGACTCCACATGATCATGTACCTAATAAAACACAAAATAACAATAAAATAAAATAAAATAAAAATTAGATAAATAAAATTGGGTTGCCTCCCAACAAGCGCTTCTTTAATGTCAATAGCTTGACAGTGGGCTCTCATGGAGCCACAAGGTGATCAGGTCAATGTTGTATAGTCCCAACACCAAACTTAGAGTTTGGATATGGGGTCTTAACACCAAACTTAGAGTTTGGTTGTGGCCTCCCAACACCAAACTTAGAGTTTGACTGTGGGGGCTCTTCTTGACTCTGAACTGAGAGAAGATCTTCATGCTTACTCTCTTTTGTCACAGAGGGATGGCCATGTGCCTTAAACACAAGGTAGTCCACATTCAATTGAAGGACTAATTCACCTCTGTTGACATCTATCACAGCTCCTGCTGTGGCTAGGAAAGGTCTTCCAAGGATGATGCAATCATCCTCTTCCTTTCTAGTGTCTAAGATTATGAAATCAGCATGGATGTAAAGGCCTTCAACCTTTACTAACACGTCCTCTACTATTCCATAAGCTTGTCTCAATGACTTGTCTGCCAATTATAATGAGAACAAGGCAGGTTGTACCTCAATGATCCCCAGCTTCTCCATTACAGAGAGTGGCATAAGATTTATCCCTGACCCCAGATCACATAGAGCTTTTTCAAAGGTCATGGTGCCTATGGTACAAGGTATTGAGAACTTTCCAGGATCTTGTCTCTTTTGAGGTAAAATTTTCTGAATCCAGGTATCTAGTTCATTAATGAGCAAGGGAGGTTCACTTTCCCAAGTCTCATTACCAAACAACTTGGCATTCAGCTTCATGATAGCTCCTAAATATTGAGCAACTTGCTCTCCAGTCACATCTTCATCCTTTTCAGAGGAAGAATAGTCTTCAGAGCTCATGAATGGTAGAAGAAGATTTAATGGAATCTCTATGGTCTCTATATGAGCCTCAGATTCCTTTGGATCCTTAATAGGAAACTCCTTCTTGCTTGAGAGACGTCCCAGGAGGTCTTCCTCACTAGGATTTTCGTCCTCCTCCTCCCTTGTGCATTCGGCCATGTTGATTACCTCAATGGCCTTGCACTCTCCTTTTGGATTCTCTTCTGTATTGCTTGGGAGAATACTAGGAGGAGTTTTAGTGACTTTCTTACTCAGCTGCCCCACTTGTGCCTCCAGATTTCTGATGGAGGATATTGTTTCACTCATGAAACTGAAAGTGGCTTTTGACAGATCAGAGACTAGATTGGCTAAATTGGAAGTGCTTTGTTCAGAATTCTCTATCTGTTGTTGAGAAGATGATGGAAAAGGCTTGCTATTGCTCAGCCTATTGCGTCCACCATTGTTAAAGCCTTGTTGAGGCTTTTGTTGATCCTTCCATGAGAAATTTGGATAATTTCTCCATGATGAATTATAGGTGTTTCCATAAGGTTCACCCATGTAATTAACCTCTGCCATTGCAGGGTTCTCAGGATCATAAGCTTCTTCAGAAGCTGCCTCTTTAGTACTGTTGGATGCATTTTGCCATCTATTCAGACTTTGAGAAATCATATTGACTTGCTGAGTCAACACTTTGTTCTGAGCCAATATGACATTCAGAGCATCAATTTCAAGAACTCCTTTCTTCTGAGGTATCCCATTATTCACGGAATTCCTCTCAGAAGTGTATATGAACTGGTTATTTGCAACCATGTCAATAAGTTCTTAAGCTTCTGCAGGCGTTTTCTTTAGGTGAATGGATCCACTTGCAGAATGGTCCAATGACATTTTCGAAAATTCAGATAGACCATAATAGAATATATCTAATATGGTCCATTCTGAAAACATGTCAGATGGACACCTTTTGGTCAACTGCTTGTATCTTTCCCAAGCTTCAAAGAGGGATTCACCATCTTTTTGTTTGAAGGTCTGAACATCCACTCTAAGCTTGCTCAGCTTTTGAGGAGGAAAGAATTTATCCAAGAAGGCTATGGCCAGCTTATTCCAAGAGTCCAGGTTATCCTTAGGTTGTGAATCCAACCATATTCTAGCTCTGTCTCTTACAGCAAAAGGGAAAAGCATGAGTCTGTAGACTTCAGGATCAACTCCATTCATCTTAACAGTCTCACAAATCTGCAAGAACTCAGTTAAAAACTGGTAAGGATCTTCAGATGGAAGTCCATAAAACTTGCAGTTCTGTTGCATTAAAGCAACTAGTTGAGGCTTAAGCTCAAAATTATTGGCTCCAATAGCAAGAATGGAGATGCTTCTTCCATCAAATTTGGACGTTGGCTTTGTGAAGTCACCAAGCATTCTCCTTGCATTATTATTATTTTTGGCTGCCATCTCCTTCTCTTGTTCTAATGTTTCTGAAAGGTTACCTTTAGATTGTTGTAACTTAGCTTCTCTTAATTTTCTCTTCAGAGTCCTTTCAGGTTCTAGATCAATTTCAACAAGAGTGCCTTTTTCCTCGTTCCTGCTCATATGAAAGAGAAGAAAAATAAGAAAAGAAGAGGAATCCTCTATGTCACAGTATAGAGATTCCTTTATGTTAGTAGAAGAAGAAAGGGGAGAAGAATGTAGAAGAGGGGATTCGGATATTTAGATGGAGAGAGGTGAAGAGAAGTGTTAGTAATTAAATAATTAAATAGAATAAGAAAAGAGAGGGAGAATTTCGAAAATAATTTTAAAAAGGGGTTAGTAATTTTTGAAAATTAAAGATAAAATATAATTAAAATTAAAATTTAGAACAAAAAGAATTTTTGAAAAAGAGGTGAGATATTTTCGAAAATCAGAGAGGGAAAAGTAGTTAGGTGGTTTTGAAAAAGATAAGAAACAAACAAAAAGTCAAATAGTTAGTTGAAAAAGATATTAAAATCAAATTTTAAAAAGATAAGAAGATAAGAAGTTAAATAAGATATTTTAAAATCAAATTTTGAAAAAGATAAAATTTTGAAAAAGATAAGATAAAAGATAAAAAGATTTAATTCAAAAATTTAAAATTACTTATTTCACTAACAAGAAACTACAAGATAAGATTCTAGAACTTAAAGATTGAACCTTTCTTAACAAGAAAGTAACAAGCTTCAAATTTTTTAATCAATCACATTTTTTGTTAGCTAATTTTTGAAAATTTGACATAAAGATAAGAAAAAGGTTTTGAAAATATTTTGAAAAAGATTTTTTTGAAATTTTCGAAAAAGAGGAAAAATTGGAAAAGATATGATTTTTGAAAAAGATTTTGAAAAGATAAGATTTTTAAGAAAATTTGACTTGACTTGTAAGAAACAACTAATTTTGAAAATTTTTGACCAAGTCAACCCAAAATTTTGAAAATTTGGAGAGAAAAAAGGAAAAGATATATTTTTTATTTTTGAAATTTTAATTATGAGAGAGAAAAACACAAACATGACCCAAAACATGAAAATTTTGGATCAAAACACTTAATGCATGCAAGAACACTATGAATGTCAAGATGAACACCAAGAACACTTTGAAGATCATGATGAACCTCAAGAACATAATTTTGAGAAATTTTTGATGCAAAGAAAACATGCAAGACACCAAACGTAGAAATCTTTAATGCATGGACTCTAACAAACGAAAAATGCATATGAAAAACAACAAACAACACAAAACAAGAAAACATCAAGATCAAACAAGAGGACTTGTCAAGAACAACTTGAAGATCATGAAGAACACTATGAATGCATGAAATTTTCGAAAAATTAATGCATAGATTTTAGAAACATGCAATTGACACCAAACTTAAAAATTGACTCAAGACTCAAACAAGAAACACAATATTTTTTATTTTTATGATTTTCTAATTTTTTTGGATTTTTATTATTTTTTTCGAAAATAAAGTTAGGGAAAACGAAAAAGAAAAGAAAAATTTTGAAAAAGATTTTTGAAAAGAAAATTACCTAATCTGAGCAACAAGATGAACCGTCAGTTGTCCATACTCGAACAATCCCCGGCAACGGCGCCAAAAACTTGGTGGATGAAATTGTGCTCCTTATTCTTTAAGTTGCACTCCTTGTAAAATTATGGAATTTGAAATTGGCATGAGTGGACACAACTCCGTTCAACTAACCAGCAAGTGTACTGGGTCGTCCAAGTAATAAACCTTACGTGAGTAAGGGTCGATCCCACAGAGATTGTTGGTATGAAGCAAGCTATGGTCACCTTGTAAATCTCAGTTAGGCAGATTAAATTGAATTATGGTTTCGAAAATTAATAGTAAAATAGAAATAATAAAAGGGATAGAATACTTATGCAGATTCATTGGTGGGAATTTCAGATAAGCGTATGGAGAGACTGTATGGCTCAAGGACGCCTCCACCGTTGAAAATACATAAGTGAAAGGTTCAGGCATGGCCGAATGGCCAGCCCCCATGAAGGTGATCAAAAGACCGAATGGTCAAGAGATAAGACGTCTAATACAATAGTGAAATGTCCTATATATACTAGACTAGCTACTAGGGTTTACAGAAGTAAGTAATTGATGCATAAATCCACTTCCGGGGCCCACTTGGTGTATGTTTGGCTGAGCTTGGTCTATCCACAAGCTGAGGCTTTTATTGGAGTTGAACGCCAAGTTATAGCATGTTTCTGGCGTTCAACTCCGGGTTATGACGTGTTTCTGGCGTTTAACTCCAGACAGCAGCATGTACTTGGCGTTGAGCGCCACTTTACGTCATTAATTCCCGAATAAAGTATGGACTATTATATATTGCTGGAAAGCTCTGGATGTCTACTTTCCAACGCCGTTGAGAGCGCGCCCTTTGGAGTTCTGTAGCTCCAGAAAATCCATTTCGAGTGTAGGGAAGTCAGATTCCAACAGCATCAGCAGTCCTTTTTGTCCGCCTTTTTCAGAGTTTTGCTCAAGTTCCTCAATTTCAGCCAGAAATTACCTGAAATCACAGAAAAACACACAAACTCATAGTAAAGTCCAAAAATGTGAATTTAACATAAAAACTAATGAAAACATCCCTAAAAGTAGCTTGAACTTACTAAAAACTACCTAAAAACAATGCCAATAAGCGTATAAATTATCTGCTCATCAAGAAGCAACACCCATCTTATGAGTCTGGGTTTTGAATCCTGCTTTGTGAGTAGATATTTAAGAGCAGCATGGTCAGTGTACACATTCACTTTTGATCCTACTAAATAAGATCTGAACTTGTCAATAGCGTAAACCACTGCAAGTAACTCTTTTTCTGTGGTTGTGTAGTTCTTTTATGCGTCATTTAAAACACGACTGGCATAATAAATGACGTGCAGAAGCTTGTCATGCCTTTGTCCCAAAATTGCACCAATGTCATGGTCACTGGCATCACACATTAGTTCAAATGGTAATGTCCAATTTGGTGCGGAGATGACTGGTGCTGTGACCAGCTTAGCTTTCAGAGTCTCAAATGCCTGCAGACACTCCTTATCAAAGATAAATGGCGTGTCAGCAGCTAGCAGATTACTCAAAGGTTTTGCAATTTTTGAAAAATCTTTTATAAACCTCCTATAGAATTCTATATGCCCTAGAAAGCTTCTGATTGCCTTAACATTGGTAGGTGGTGGTAATTTTTCAATTACCTCTACCTTAGCTTGATCCACCTCTATTCCCTTGTTCGAAATTTTGTGCCCAAGGACAATTCCTTCAGTCACCATAAAGTGACATTTCTCCCAGTTTAAAACCAGGTTAGTCTCTTGGCACCTCTTTAGAACAAGTGCTAGATGGTCAAGACAGGAGCTGAATGAGTCTCCAAATACTGAAAAGTCATCCATGAAGACTTCCAGAAATTTTTCCACCATATCAGAGAAAATAGAGAACATGCACCTTTGGAAGGTTGCAGGTGCATTGCACAGACCTAATGGCATCCTTCTGTATGCAAATACTCCAGATGGACATGTGAATGCTGTTTTCTCTTGATCTTGGGGATCTACTGCAATTTAATTATAACCTGAATATCCATCCAGAAAGCAGTAGTAATCATGACCTGCTAGTCTTTCTAGCATCTGGTCTATGAATGGTAAAGGAAAATGATCCTTTCTGGTAGCTGTATTGAGCCTTCTGTAATCAATAGACATACGCCACCCTGTGACTATTCTTGTGGGAACCAGTTCATTTTTTCCATTATGAATCACTATCATGCCACCCTTCTTAGGGATGACTTAGACAAGGCTCACCCATGGGCTATCAGAAATAGGATAAATAATCCCATCCTCTAGTAATTTAGTGACCTCCTTCTGCACCACCTCCTTCATGGCTGGATTCAGCCGTCTCTGTGGTTGAACCACTGGCTTAGCGTCATCCTCCAATAGGATCTTGTGCATGCATCTGGCTGGGCTAATGCTCTTAAGATCACTGATGGACCACCCAAGAGCTATCTTGTGTGTCCTCAGCACTTGAATTAGTGCTTCCTCTTCCTGTGGCTCTAAGGTAGAGCTTATGATTATAGGAAAAGTGTCACCTTCTCCCAGAAATACATATTTTAGGGATGGTGGTAATGGTTTGAGCTCGGGTCTAGGAGGTTTCTCCTCTTCCTGAGGGATTTTCAGAGGTTCTATTATTCTCTATGGTTCCTCCAGATCAGGCTGAACATCTTTAAAGATATCCTCTAGCTCTGATTTGAGACTCTCAGTCATATTGACCTCTTCCACCAGAGAGTCAATAATATCAATGCTCATGCAGTGGTTTGGGATGTCTGGATGCTGCATAGCTTTGACAACATTCAACTTAAACTCATCCTCATTGACTCTCAGGGTTAATTCTCCTTTTTGGACGTCAATGAGGGTTCGTCCAGTTGCTAGGAAGGGTCTTCCTAGAATGAGAGTTGCACTCTTGTGCTCCTCCATTTCCAGCACCACAAAGTCAGTGGGAAAGGCAAATGGCCCAACCTTGACAATTATGTCTTCAATTACGCCTGATGGATATTTAATGGAGCCATCAGCAAGTTGGAGACATATCTGGGTTGGTTTGACTTCTTCAGTCAAACCAAGCTTTTTGATAGTAGATGCAGGTATTAGGTTGATACTTGCTCCAAGATCACATAGAGCTTTCTTGGTACAAGTAGCCTCTAATGTGCATGGTATCATGAAGATTCCAGGATCTTTAAGCTTCTCTGGTAAGCTTTTCAGAATGACTGCACTGCATTCTTCAGTGAGGTAAACTTTTTCAGTTTCTCTGCAATCCTTCTTATGACTTAAGATCTCTTTCATGAACTTAGTTTAAGAGAGTATTTGCTCAAGTGCCTCTGTAAACGGAATCTTTATTTCAAGAGTCCTGAGATAGTCTGCAAAGCGGGCAAATTGCTTATCCTGTTCTACTTGGCGAATATTTTGAGGATAAGGCATCTTGGCTTTGTATTCCTCAACCTTAGTTGCTGCAGGTTTATTTCCTATAGAGGTGGTTGGGAAAGCCTTCTTAGAGGGGTTGCTATCAGCACTTGTATGTGTCTGATCCCTCACTGGCGTTTGAATACCAGGATTGGAAGCTGGATTGGCGTTGGATGCCAACTCCTTACCTATTTCTGGCGTTTGAACGCCAGAATTGAGCTTCGCTTGGGCGTTTAATGCCAACTCCTTGCCTGTTTTTGGCGTTTGAACGCCAGAACTGAGCATGGGTTGGGCATTTAACGCCAACTCTCCACCTTTTTCTGGCATTTGAGCACCAGAATTATTCCTCTCTGGGCTCTTACAGTCCTCAGGGGGATTTTGGGTAGCAGATTGTTCATCTCTTGGCTTCCTGCTGTCTTGAAGTGAGGTATTTAATGTTCTCCCACTTCTTAATTGAACTGCTTGACATTCTTCTGTTATTTGTTTTGATAACTGTTGTTCTGTTTGCTTCAACTGTACTTCCATATTCATATTATCCATTCTTGTGTCTTGTAGTATCTCCTTGAATTCGGCAAATTGTGTTGCTAGAAAATCTAATTGCTTATTGAATTCAGTAACTTGTTTTGCAGGACTGAGTTTAGCAGTTACTGTTTTAGCCTCTTCTTTCATGGAAGGTTCACTACTTAGGTACAGACGCTAATTTCTGGCAACTGTATGAATGAGCTCTTGAGCTTCTTCAATTGTCTTTCTGATATGTATAGATCTACCAGCTGAGTCGTCCAAAGACATATGAGCTTTTTCTGTAAGCCGTTAATAAAAGATGTCTAACTACACCCACTCTGAAAACATTTCAGAGGGGTATTTTCTTAGCATCTCTCTGTATCTCTCCCAGCCTTCATAAAGGGATTCATTATCTCCTTGTTTAAAGCCTTGGATGTTCAGCCTTAGCTGTGTCATCTATTTTGGAGGGAAATATTGATTCAGGAATTTTTCTGACAGCTGTTTCCATGTCCTTATGCTAGCCTTAGATTGGTTATTTAACCACCTCTTAGCTTGGTCTTTTACAGCAAATAGAAATAGTAATAATCTATACACATCCTGATCTACTTCCTTATCATGTACAGTGTCAGCAATTTGTAAAAACTATGCCAGAAACTCTGTAGGTTCTTCCTGTGGAAGACCAGAATACTGGCAACTTTGCTGTACCATGATAATGAGCTGAGGATTCAACTCAAAACTACTGACTTCGATGGAGGGTATACAGATACCACTCCTATATAAAGTAGTAGTGGGGTTAGCATATGACCCCAGAGTCCTTCTGGACTATTCATTTCCACTTAGGTCCATGATGGAGTAAGGGAGATGATGTAGATAAAAGTTTTATTTATTTTATTATATTTAAAAAAATTTCGAAATAATAAAATAAAATAAAAACTAAAATAAAAATAAAAAAGATTTGAAAATATTTTATGAGGATTTTCGAAAAAGTGAGGAGAGAGAAAGTGGTTAGGATATTTTTGAAAAAGATATGATTTTAAAAATCTTAAAAGGATATGATTTGAAAAATTTTGACCAAGTCAAACCAAGCAATTCGAAAATTATGAAAAATTAAAGGAAAAGATATTTTTTGATTTTTGAATTTTGTTATGAAAGAGAAGAACACACAAAAGACACAAGACTTAAAATTTCTAGATCTAATGCTCCTTGTTTTCAAAAATTTTGGAGGGAAAACACCAATGTACACCAAACTTAAAAATTTTAAGATCAAAACACAAAGAAGACTCAAGAACAATAAGAACAAAAGAAAGAACACCAAACTTAAAATTTTTAGAAAACCAAAATAGAATTTTCGAAAACTAAAGAAAAATTAACAAGAAAACACCAAAATTAAAATTTGGCACAAGATTTAATCAAAGAAAAATTATTTTTGAAAAAGTTTTAAAAAGAAGATGCCCAATTACCAAGAACACAAGCACAATGCTCTAACCAACTGAGCTAGAAATTTAACGTGTTTTAAAAAGGTATTTTTAATATATATAAAAAAATTTTGAAAACTAAAAATTTGAAAATGCACAAGAAAAACAAGAAAAGACACAAAACAAGACAAACCAAAGATCAAACAAGGAAAATAGACAAGAACAACTTGAAGATCAAGGATGAACAAAGAACATGCAATTCAAAAATTGAAAGACAAAGAAAAGCATGCAATTGACACCAAACTTAAGATATGAAACTAAACTCAAATAAAAGAATCAAAGAAAAATTAAAAACTAATGAAGAAAAATAGTATTTTTGAAAGATTTTTTTTTAAAAGGAATAATAAAAGATGCAATCCTAGTGACTCTAAACCAAAAAGACAAATTTTTCCTAATCTAAGTAACAAGATGAACCGTCAGTTGTTCAAACTCAAACAATCCCTGGCAACGGCGCCAAAAACATGGTGCACAAAATTGTAAATCACATTTTTCACAACTCGTACCACTAACCAGCAAGTGCACTGGGTCGTCCAAGTAATACCTTACATGAGTAAGGGTCGAATCCCACGAAGATTGTTGTCTTGAAGCAAGCTATGGTTATCTTGTAATTCTTAGTCAGTATAATAATAATTCTCAGTTTTGATTGGTAGTAAATAAAAAAGCATGGATTAAATAATACTTGTTATGCAGTAATGGAGAATATGATGGAGTTTTGGAGATGCTTTGTCTTATGAATCTCTGCTTTCCCCCTGTCTTCTTCTTCACGCACGCAAGGTTCCTCCTACGGCAAGCTATATGTTGGTGGATCACCATTGTCAATGGCTACCATCCATCCTCTCAGTGAAAATGGTGCAGGTGCGCTGCCACCGCATGGCTAATCATCTGTCGGTTCTCACTCATGCTGGAATAGGATCCATGGATCCTTTCGCATCTGTCACTACGCCCAACCCTTGTGAGTTTGAAGCTCGTCACAGTCATTCAATCCCTGAATCCTACTAGGAATACCACAGATAAGGTTTAGACTTTCCGGATTCTCAAGAATGCTGCCAATGGATTCTAGCTTATACCACGAAGACTCTGATTAAGGAATCCAAGAGATACTCATTCAATCTAAGGTAGAACGGAGGTGGTTGTCAGGCACGTGTTCATAGATTGAGAATGGTGATGAGTGTCATGGATCATCACATTCATCATATTGAAGTGCGAATGAATATCTTAGATAGAAACAAGCATGTTTGAATAGAAAACAGAAATAATTGCATTAATCCATCGAGACACAACAGAGCTCCTCACCCCCAACAATGGAGTTTAGAGACTCATGCCGTCAAAGAGTACAAAGTTCAGATCTAAAAATGTCATGAGGTCTAGAATAAACCTCTAAAAGTTGTTTAAATACTAACTAGTAACCTAGGTTTATAGAAAATGAGTAAACTAAGATAGATAGTGCAAAAATCCACTTCTGGGGCCCACTTGGTGTGTGCTGGGGCTGAGACTTGAGATTTTCATGTGCCTGGGCTGTTTTTGGAGTTAAACGTCAGGTTGTAACCTGTTTTGGGCGTTTAACTTCAATTTGCAACCTGTTTCTCTCGTTTAACGCCAGAATGGAACATGGAACTGGCATTAAACGCCAGTTTACGTCATTTATCTTCGAGCAAAGTATGAACTATTATATATTGCTGGAAAGCCCTGGATGTCGACTTTCCAACCCAATTGAGAACGCGCCAATTGGACTCCCGTAGCTCCAAAAAATCCATTCCAAGTGCAGGGAGGTCAGAATCCAACAGCATCAGCAGTCATTTTTCAGCCTGAATAAGATTTTTGCTCAGCTCCCTCAATTTTAGCCAGAAAATACCTGAAATCACAGAAAAATACACAAACTCATAGTAAAGTCCAGAAATATGAAATTTGCCTAAAAATTAATAAAAATATACTAAAAAGTAACTAAAACATACTAAAAACTACATGAAATTACCCCCAAAAAGCGTATAAAATATCTGCTCATTAGGCACCCCCCACAGAGTGGAACCTTTACGTGGACGGCTCCTCGAACAAAGCTGGAAGTGGCGCAGGCATAATTCTAGAAAGCATTTAGGGAACCCAAATTGAGCTTTCATTAAAGTTTGAGTTCCCTGCCTCAAATAACCAAGATGAATACGAAGCTCTATTGGCTGGTTTGAGGCTGGCTAGGGAGGTAGAAATTCAAAAGCTTACCATCTTTAGCAACTCACAGTTAGTCACCTTACAGGTAGAAGGGAGCTATCAAGCTAAGGATCCCACCAAGCAAAAATACCTAGACAAAATTAGAGAACAGTTCGACCAATTTAGGGGATACAAGGTCCAACATATACCTCGGGAACAAAATGCCCGAGCTGATGCACTTTCAAAACTAGCCAGCACCAAACCAGGGGGCAATAATAAAAGCCTCATCCAAGAAATATTGCAAAGTCCATCAATCTCAGAGGAAGAAAAAATCCTAACCATATCCGGTTAGGATCAAGGATGGATGACTCCCATAATCAACTACCTCAAATCTTACACACTCCCTGCAGATGAAAAGGAGGCAAAAAGACTAGTACGAGAAGCACAGTACTACACCATAATGCATGACGTCCTACATAAGAGAGGAATCTCTACACCCCTCTTGAAATGCGTGCCGACCTCGGCTACGAGGGACATCCTAGAGGAAGTCCATGGAGGCATGTGTGGCAACCACCTCGGGGCACTAGCTCTTTCTAAAAAGGTACTCCGAGCAGGTTTTTACTGGCCGACCTTGCAAAAGGAAGAAACAGAGTTCGTCAAGACATGCTCATCATGTCAGAAGCATGCTAACTTCAATATAGCTTCACCTGAGGAGCTCATCTGTGTTACTTCCACCTGGCCATTTACAAATTGGGGACTCGACCTCCTCGGACCCTTCTCCCAATGCCCTGTTTCACTGACCTTTTCTTTACTGTTTTAGGGTAGTTTCATGCATTTTCTTAGGGAGCTCTGTTGTAATTTGATGGATCAATTATAGTTTTCATTCTTCTTCTTCTTTCTTTTCTCTTGATCTTACTAGAAAGCTTTCGATCTTAATTCAATTGGTTAGTTGTCTTGGAAAAGAAACTCTCCATAATTGGATCCCCTTTGAGCCTTGGAAAAGGGATGAGGAGATCATGCTAGAAATGCTTTCTCATGTTGGACCAAATTGGGGTCTGGGCGGATATAGTGACATGTAATCCTCCCAACACTTTGATTTGGAAATACATGTGGTATAATCAGTGACCACACTTCATCTCTTCCCATGTGCAATTAAATCAAGGAATTGGGCAATTGTTCAAGTTTAGAGAAATTGGATTGCCAAGGAATTGGGATCCAATCACTTAAGATTTCCAAGGAGATCAATGAATTCATTGATTGAGGAAGAGATGAAAATAAACTTGATCCGGAGAATGCAACATCTCCTGAACCCAATGATTTCCCCATTTCTGATCTTACCCATTCTCTTTACTTTCTGCCATTTAATTTCACACTCATTACCCCAAATCCCCATTTAAGATTCTGCACTTTAATTTCTGTTATTTACTTTCCAGTCATTTAAATTTTTGCATCTCAATCTAAATTCTGTTTAGCTCAACTAGCATATTCTTCTAACTAAAGTTGCTTGACCAATCAATCCTTGTGGGATTCGACCTCAGTCTATTGTGAGTTTTACTTGACGACAATTCGGTATACTTGCCGAAGGGAAATTTGTTGAGAGACAAGTTTTCATGCATCACCCAAGGATCAAGACAAGTCAAGTTCCTCATTGTAGGTATAGAATATTTCAAAAATGGATTAAAGCAGAGCCACTGGCTACTGCCACTGCCCAAAGAAGCCAAAAATTTCTATACAGAAACATTATCACAAGATTTCAGGTTCCATACTCTATCACCACAGATAATGGTACTTAATTCACCGACACGGGCTTCAGGAACTTGGTAGCCGACCTAAAAATAAACCACCAATTCACCTCTGTAGAACACCCACAGGCTAACAGACAGGCTGAAGCCGCCAATAAAGTCATATTGGTCGAGCTAAAACGGAGGCTACAGGACAGAAAGGGAGCTTGGGTTGAAGAGCTCCCACAAGTACTATGGGCATATCAAACAGCACCACATTCCACTACTGGAGAATCACCCTTCCAACTTGCTTACAAAATGGAGGAAATGATTCCCGTAGAAGTAGAAGAAAGATCCCCAAGGTTGATCCTCTACAACAAAGCTATCAACTCTCAAACTCAAAGGGAGGAGCTCGACCTACTTCCAAAAGTTTGAGAAAGAGATCGGATAAGAGAGGAAGCACTAAAGCGTCGAATGGTTTCAAGGTATAATCGAAAGGTAGTCCAACGAAGCTTCTCCGCCAACGATCTCATCTTAATCCAAATGATATCGAAGCGAGTCGGTCAGAAGAAGGAAAGCTAGCAGCTAACTGGAAATGACCATACCGAGTTGCAGAGGTACTGGGGAAAGGGTACTATAAGGTGTCTGATCTCGAAGGCGAGAGCTACCAAGGTCATGGCATGCCTGTAGCCTTAGAAGGTACTATAGCTAGGAAATAGTAAAGTTGGAATTTCCTCTTTTTTCAATGTATGCTCTACTATTTGCGTGTTTATCCTTTCCCACAAAGTTTCGATCTTTATTGAGTTTTTATTTTGGAAAGGTTGAACCTTTCTAGGAAGGCTATATGTCCTTGTTTTTGTATCAGAGTCGTGATCTTCTGCCGCTTTATTTTGGGGGGAAAAAGTAGGGGCTTAGTTTTCCCTTGTTGCCTCCTGATGTCTGCCTTCTTTGAAGGGTCTAGGATTTTGAGTAGTTTTTCATTTCTGCATTTCGTGCTTGCTGCCTCCAAAGGGTTCTCCTGGGATTTTAATTTTTTATGCTGGTGAGCCCTGGGAAGCCCTTTCTTTTCTATATTGTTGTTTGTTAGTTGCTTTGCCCCTTTTTTTTCTGTCCGAGTTGTTTTGGTAGTGACCCCTTGTTATCTTCCTTTGCTGTAGGTGTAGTTTGTTGTATGTCTTCCCAAAAAAACATTGTCGAGATATCCACCAAGGTCCCTGCTGGCATGGCCGATTAGCTAGACTCTATAATCCTGATGTGTGTTACTGTGGTCGATTCAGAATACTGTGAGAGGCTTAGGAAGTTCCATAGGATCTGTAGCAATAGGGATGATGAAAAGAATTATGAACTGTTGTCACCCGACCCTGAGGAGAGGGTTAGTTTTTCTCCCTTAACTCAGGGAGAACGCCTCTTCTTCTATGTTTATGACTATTTCTTTAGTTAGCTGAATATCACCATCCCTTTTACTGCTTTTGAGACCAACCTCTTATGGACCTGTAATGTGGCCCTTTCTCAGCTTCACCTAAACTCTTGGGGTTTTATAAAGATTTTTCAGCTGTTGTGTCAAGAGCTGGGTGTTCGACCTACTATATATCTCTTCCTTTACATGTTTGTTTTGACCAAGCCTGGAGTGGCCAAGAAGAAAGATTCTTGGATCTCCTTCCGAGCTACCCAAGGGAAAGAGGTGTTTTCGATGTTTGACGAGTATTTCCATGACTTTAAGAACTACTACTTCAAGGTCTGAGCTATTGAGGGTGTGATGTGTGGAAAACGATCCAACACAAAACTCACCGGCAAGTGTACCGGGTCGCATCAAGTAATAATAACTCACATGAGTGAGGTCGATCCCACAGGGATTGAAGGATTGAGCAATTTTAGTTTAGTGGGTGGTTTAGTCAAGCGGATCAAGTGTTGGCTGAGTGATGTGTGTTTAGCAGGAAGTAAATGACAGTAAATGTAAAGGGAGAGGGGGAATTTGCAGTAAATTAAAGAACAGGAAAGTGAAATAGACTGAATCTTAAAGAACAAGAAAATAAATGACTGAAACTTAAAGTGCAAGAAATGTAAATTGCAGTAACTTAAATGGCAAGAAATATTAATTGCTTGAATGTAAAAGGGAATTGAGGACAGGGATTGCAGAATTTAAACAAGAGAATGTGAATTGCAACAATTAAGAGAGCAGAAATTGAATTAGAAGCAATGAGAATTCAAACAGAAAATGAAATTAAAGTGCAGCAGGGTTCACAGAAGAACCAAAAGTAAAATTGGGTCTCAGGTCTCAAGAGAATAGGTAGCAGAGCCTAGATCTCTATTTGCCTTCCTAGATCCAAGCTCACAAAGCAATTGACAAGAATTAGAAGAAGAAGCAGTAAAGAAAATGTAAATAGATTCAATTATGCAAAAAAGAATTAAAAGAGAATTTGAATGGGAATTGAGACAGAATTTCCTCAATTTCTCACACCCAAAACTCAGAAACAGAAGATTAGAAATGCTCAGGCAAGAATGAGGAAGAAGAGAGATCAATTCTCCTCCCCAATTCTCAGAAATCTCAGTGAAGTCACCAAGAATATTCAAAAGCTCAAAAATAAAAGTGAAAGTTTAAAGCTCAAAGTAAAGGTCCTAATTACATCAAACTAACTCCTATTTATACACTTTCTATTCTTGGATATTGGGATTTGGATGGGCTTTTGAATTGGTGAAGAAATGAATTAAAATGGGGTTTTAATTTGAATTTTCGGCCCATGAAAAGTTGCTCCCAGGAGGCTGCCCTGCCCTTGTGGAGGGCAGGGCAGGATTTGGTGCATGTTGGTGCGGCCTTGGTGCGGTCTGGTGCGACTTTGGTGCGCAAAACACTGCCCTGCCCGCGCTAAGGGCAGGGCAGGAAAAATTGGTGCGCCAGAAATGCCTTGGTGCGCTGTTGGTACTGCCAGAGTCAAGAGTTGGTGCGCCCGAATTAAGAATTGGTGCGCCAGATTTGTGTGTGGTGCATAGGATGCTGCTAGGATCGAGCTTGGTGCGTGCTTGGTGCTGCCAGGAGAGAATTGGTGCGCCAGATTTGTGTGTGGTGCGCCAGATTTATGCATCAGTCCAAATGCTGCCCTGCCCTCGCGGAGGGCAGGGCAGTGTTTCCAAAATTAAGGCCCGTGTTCGAATCTGGGCAGAGACACACGCTTGATCATTTTCCTTGGCTTCTTGGCACGGTAATGGGTCTTAAGTCCTAGCTTCCTCATGGTCCTGTGTTCAACTCTTGTGGCATGCATGGGTGATATTTTTCCTTTGATTTTCTTCCTTGGAGAGCCCGATACTGCCCTTGTGGAGGGCAGGGCAACATTTTATTCCTTTTGGTTCCAAGGCACAAAATTGTGCTCCTTGGAGTGGGCAGGGCAGAGTTGCCTTCTCTTCTTGGTTCTCTTATGTTGCCCTCCTAGAGGGCAGTGTGCCCTTGTGGAGGGCAATGTTTGCCTCCCCCTTTGCATGCGGCACACTTCTCTTGCTTTGACCACACTTTCCTTTCCTTGGGCTACACTTCTTAGGCCACGCTTTTCCTTTTCTTTTCTTTTCTTCACCTACAATAAACCAAAACAACCACTCAAAGTATCACTAAATTCAAGAGGCTTATAAATCAATTAAAGTTCAATTGAAATTAGCTTAAACCTCATGATTTAACATTAATTTCATGGTGGTTGCTTGATTTAAAGAAGTTATGCATTTTCACTCCAAATCACTTACTTAGGATGCAAGAAAGTGCATAAATGCTAACAAAACAAGTGAAATTAGCTTGAAAAATGGGTATATGATGACTTGTCATCACAACACCAAACTTAAATCTTGCTTGTCCCCAAGCAAGCATCAAAACTAAGAGTAAATGACATGAATAAGAAAAGAACACATATCCTTATTAGGCATATAGCAGAACTTGATTTATGGGGTCTTTATGCAGACAATGACAACTCACTTATTGTTGCTGCTACATAATACACATCTTTCCTCAAAGGCTTGCTAAACTTGCTGTTAGAAGACTCACTTTTTAATTACTCCCTTGCTAACTTTTCTTGGCTTATAATGCTTAACAAGCTTATTATTCTTTTGGAGGTTTGGTGTCAAATGTTGCAGCATTAGCCTTTGGCTTTATTTTCTTTTTCTTTTTACTCAACATCTTTCACCACAGACACATGGCTCATTAGTTCTTCCTAGGATCATTGATGCCCAGCATCTCTTTGGATAACTAAATGTTCTGTATCTAAGTTGCTCTTTATTGTGGATTTTCAATTGGCCATCCCAAATCAGTTGATCTAAGTGACCGGGTTTTAAAATACCCCTTAGAATTTACTCATCCAAGCAGATCTTAGTACAAGAACACCACAGGCATATGTCCTAGGGTCCAAGCTATTGGTGTCCAACCTTTATTCTTTGTTTTTCTTGCCATTTTGGCTTTTTCTTTCCCTTTTCTTTCTGTTTTTGTTACCAAGGGCTTTTTCATTATTGATGAGAGTCTTTGTAACAGCAAGCTAACTCACATTTGAATGAGAATGATATTATGCAACAATTATTTCATGAGTTATGCATTTAATCAAACACATATACCACCACCAACTTCCATTCATACTTATGCAACATTGGATATTTCACTTTTCAATTCAAACCAAACTCTTTTATTTAAGCATATGGGAAACAGAACAATTTTCAAGCTAAGTGATGGATAACAAGCATTATGCAGATTTAGCATTTTTCTAGCTATTTATTAACTAACTAAAATGAAAAACAAAGAACAAGAATTGCATGAAGTAAAAGAAATAAATGATGGAGGCATATCATGTTTCAGACATGCATCTCCTTATTAGAGACATGAAAGAGGAAGTATGAAAGAACTTTGCCACCTTCTAATGGTCATGGCTGCTGCTTGATTCTCCCTTCTTCTTCTTTCTCTTCCCTGTCTTGGAATAATCTTGGATCTCTTCACCAGGACATCTTCTTCCCCAAACAGAATCTAAGAGTCCTGAGAGCCCAACATCTTCCAATCTTTTACAGGTTGACTCAGTATATTGATGAGATCTTGCTTGTTGCTTGGCTAAAAATTCAGGGCATTGCTCAAATGGCTTGATCTCAGGATTGAGTGTTGGCAAATTGTGGGTCAAGTACTCCAACCTTGCTTGCATGTTTTCATCATTCTCCATTCTTTGTACATGTCTAACTTCTCCCATGGTATGATGAACATTCTTCCATTGATACAGGTTGTGACTATATTCCCCTGCTTTAGCTTGACTAAAATACAGCTTATCATATGATTCTTTGAACTCTTTGTATTGCTCTTTTTGTCCTTCAAGAATCTGTGCTTGAAATTCTTGCTGCTGAGTCATCATTTGTTGTTGCCATCTCTCTTGTTTCTCCTCCATTTGATGCTGCCAAGCTTCTCGTTCCTCTTTTTCTTTCAAAAATTGCTCCATGAATTCTGGATGGGGCTCTAGATATTTCTCTCGGCCCTCTTGATTTTGGCCTTGTTGAGCCTGCATGAGTTGCTGAGATAATTCTTCAATTGATCTTTGTAACTGGCTCATGTCTATGGCATCATGAGCTTGATTTCGTCCTTCCTCTCTTTGTGATCTCTTTTGTCTATGAGCTACTACCCCTTCTTGATTTTCTTCTTCATTCGTTCCCTCCATGCTCTTCTTGGTAATCCATTTCCCTTTCTTCACTTTTGTTGTACTCTCATCTTCAAAAATTACTCCAGCTTTGTCACATAGCCTGAGGATGGTACTTGGATGTCCAAGACCCTTTGATTTGCTTGTGCTATTGGCCATTTCTTGAATACTGTCAGCTATGAGTTGTGCAAGGTTGATCTCACCTCCATGCAAGATGCAGTATGTCAAGAGTGCTCGTTTGATTGTGACCCAAGAGGCGTTTCCAGTAGGAAGGATAGATCTCCTCACTATTTCATACCATCCCTTAGCCACAGGAGTGAGATTTATCCTCCTTATGTGACTTGGAACTCCCTTTGAATCTCTTTCCCAATCAGTATTCTCCACACATAACCCCTGCAATATCTCATCAGGATTATTTTCCATTTGCAATCTAGCCTCATAACTAGGCTCTGCATAGGTTATGGTTCTCAACTTTAGAGCTCTAGTGATGGCTGCTGGACTGAAGCTCACTTCAACTCCTCTGACATAACTTGTGTAAGGAGCACTATCTTTGTTTTCCTTCACAGCATTTGCATAGAACTCCCTAATCATAACTGCACTGATGTCAGTTAGAGGAGCACACAAGAGTTCCCACCTTCTTTCTCTAGTAATTTGCCTCATGATGGGGTATTCTCCTTCCCTTAAATCAAGACCTTTCTCATAGATGACATTCTTTGCCTCCATGAACCTATGATATCTCCCTTCATGGAATTGGGATTTAAACTTGGTTGCATCAAAGGATGGAGGTTCGGCTACCATAGGTTCTTTTTCCGGCCTTCTTTTTGAACTTGAGGAGGCCATTGAGGTTGAGGTGAAAAGAAAGAAGAAGTGAGAAAAGAAGAAGTTTGTGTTGTGTTTGGGAAGAGTTTTGGTTCGGTTTTGTTGTGAGACAAGGAGATTATGTCGGTTTTAGGAGCAAAGAGGATTATGATTCTCATATGAGGGTAGATTGAATGAGTGTGTAAACCGTTTGGTGCAACGGCTATTAATAGGCCAAGTCTTCAAGCTTCTCAACAAAACCACAATGAATAAATGAAGAAGGAACCGTTAGTGCTCATGAAGGGCTGAGATTGAGTTGTTCTTCTCAAGAACTCATGGAATGGACGGTCTGCATGCATGGTTGAGGCTTGACGAGGATCCTCTTCCCATTGGTTGCATGCATTTAGGCTTTCAATGATGCATGCATGCATACAATTTCTGCTTCCCCATGAGCACGTTCTCCTAGGCACATATGACCTCCCTCACATAGCTTCTTCTAGCCGTGACCTCTCCTAGCTTTTGTCTTAATCTTTTTCTCCCACCTGAATCAAAACAGCTAGCTTAGAATATTAATATGGTCGTTGGCAATTAATTTGTATTGAAAGGAAAAGAATTGTTTTGTTTTGCTTATTATTATTTAAAAATATTTTTATGGTCAATTGTGTCCCTTAATTAAAGATGCTAAAAGTTGGTGAACACCAAACATATCTTTTATTTAGGGGATGGCTTAGCAATTGCAAACCATTCTTCACAATTGATATGTTGTTTTTTTTTTTTTTTAAAATATTTTGATGCATGATCCCTTTCTGTATGGCTTTGATTCCATAATTGAGAAATGATCCTCTGAACTTTGTTACACTTGCAGACACCAAACTTAGTGTTTGGTCATATGCTTCATCAAAAAGAATTATGCATATGTTCTAAGAATAACTCCCTTTCTTTTTGAAAAGCAAAAATTTAGTGTGCCTTAAGGGACACCAAACTTAGAAGTCTGACTTATGCTCTAAAATGTGCATTTATCAAATATGAAAGTTCAAAATCATACTCAGGAAATCATAGCTTATTAAAGAGAAGACAGAAATTTTAAATCATGGGTTGCCTCCCATGAAGCGCTCTTTTATTGTCATTAGCTTGACATTGAACTCCCTTTAGGGTGGTTGATGTTGGTGATGTCTCAACTTGTCACCTCTCACTGTCAGCTTTCTCTGTGTGCCTTGATGCTCAATTTCCATATGCTCAAGAGAAAGTATTTGGTTGACAGTCTAATAATCTTCTGCTCCCTGCTGTTGATATACTAGTTGCACTTTATCACCTTTAGAAAATCCTTCAGTTGGGATTTTCTTGTTCTTCCACCCTTTGTGAGCCTTTTTCGTGCTCTTCATCTTTTTCTTTCTTGTTGATCTTTCTTTCTTGACAGTGACTTGAGTTGTGATACCTTCCTTCTTGTTTATCACCCTTGTTTCCTTTTAAATTCCTTTTTCTTCTTGCATCTGCTTGTTTTTCTGTTCTACTGCTTTGTCGGTTGATTGCTTTGGAAGGAGATCATCACTCATTTTGCTTGTTTCTTCATCCCTTTGTAATTCTGGAAAGACTTTCAGTATGATGCTCTCCTCATGCATCCTGAGGGTTAACTCTCCCTGCTCTATATCCACAATGGCTCTAGCAGTGGCCAGAAATGGTCGACCAAGTATTATGGAGTCACTTCCGTTTTCTAAAGAATCCAGGATCACAAAATCTGCCGGATAGATGAACTTGCCAACCTTAACTAAAAGGTTCTCAATCAGCCCCTTAGGATATACTACTGATTAGTCCACCAATTCCAAGGACATCTGTGTTGGTTTCACCTCCTCTATGCCAAGCTTTTTCACTAGAGAATATGGGATTAGATTTATGCTTGCTCCTAGATCGCACATCCCTTTGTTAATGAATAGGTTTCCAATAGTGCATGGTAAGAAGAAACCTCCAGGGTCTTCAAGCTTGGGAGGGAGTCCCTTTTTAATGAGTGCACTGCATTCTTCACTGAGCATTACAGTCTCCTTTTCATTCCACTGTCTCTTCTTGTTAATGAGCTCCTTTAAGAACTTGGCATATAAAGGCATTTGCTCCAATGCTTCAGCTAAAGGTATATTGATCTCCAACTTCTTAAAAGTCTCAAGAAATTTGTGGAAATGCTGATCCTTTGTTTCCTTGTGAAATCTCTGTGGATAAGGCAGTGGTGGTGTTGAGCTCTTCTCCACTTGATGCTGTTTTGGGATTGGTTCTTCCCTGATTTGCTCTCCTTTCTTCGAATTCTGTGGCTTGTTGTCTTCCTCTGTGAGTTTTTCTGGGACATTCTTGGTCATCATGTCCTTGTTGATGGCTTCATCATTCTTTGTTGGCTTAGTGTCATTATGCTTGGTTGCCCCTTGGTTACCATCTGTTAACACTTTTCCACTTCTTAGTTGCACGACCTTGCATTCTTCCTTTGGGTTGGGAATGGTGTCACTAGGTAGTGAACTTGATGGTTTTTCAACAGAAATCTTCTTGGAGATTTGTCCAATCTGCCTCTCTAGGTTCTTCATGGAGGCTTCTTGGTTCTTTGTTGTCAATTCTTGGTTCTTCATCAGTTTCTCCATGAGCAGCTCTAGATTGGTGATTCTCTGTGAGTCTTGTGAGATGGGTTGATTTTGGGGTGTTGATGGATGATGATAAGTGTTTTGGTTAGTTGAAGGTTATTGGGTGGGTATTGGTTAGAATTTGGGTAGTTGTTTTGTGGTTTTCTGTATGTATTTTGACTAGTGTTTGGCTGGGGGTTGTTTGTGTTTTTCCAATTGTTCTGACTTGTGTTTCTTTGCCATGGTTGTTGGTTTTGATTATGGTTGTCTCCCCATCTGAGGTTGGGATGGTTCTTCCAAGATGGATTGTAAGTGTCACCATAGACTTCATTTGTTCCAGGATTTTGGTTGTGCATGTATTGGACTTGCTCTTGCTGTTGCTCCTCTTGAGTTTCTTCACCTTGCACCCAAGTAGTTGGAGGTTGGCTTGTGGTGCTCACTGCTGCCACTTGCAAGCCATCAATCCTTTTGGCCATTTGCTCAAATTGTTGTTAAATCTGCTGCTGCATCATCTTGTTCTGAGCCAGAATAGAATCAACTCCTTCCAACTCCATTACTCCTCTTCTCTGTGATGGTTGGCGTTGTCTTTGATGAGCAAAGAAATATTGGTTGTTGGCCACCATATCAATGAGGTTTTGAGCTTCCTCTGTGGTCTTCATGAGTTGTAATGAGCCTCCGGCAGAGTGATCATGAGCTTCTTGAGCTTTTAGAGTGAGTCCTTTATAGAAGTTTTGCAACTTGTCCCATTCAGTGAACATCTCTGGTGGACATTTCCTCAATAGAGCCTTATATCTTTCCCATGCTTCATATAAGTTCTCAGCCTCCAATTGAGTGAAAGTTTGAACCTCAGTCTTCAACCTTAGGATTCTTTGAGGGGGATAAAATTTGGCAAGAAACTTGCTTACCAAGTCATCCCAAGTGTTGATGCTTTCTTTTGGAAATGTCTCTAGCCATTGAGTGGCTTTGTCTCTGAGAGAAAATGGAAAGAGCAGTAACTTGTAGCTATCAGGAGGTACACCATTGGTTTTCACTGTGTCACAGATTCTCAAGAAGGTAGACAGATGTTGATTTGGATCCTCCAAAGGCCCTCCTCCAAAAGAACAATTGTTTTGAACCAGAGTGATGAGTTGTGGCTTGAGTTCAAAATTGTTTGCATTGACATTAGGAGGAAGAATGCTACTTCCACAGTGCCTAGCATTTGCAAATGTGTATGAAGCCAAGACTCTTCGTTGTTGTTGGTTATTGTTGGCTCCTTCTCCTGGTTGATTGGTATCTCCTTCCATCTCTTGGAATTCCTCCTCAGATTCTTCCTCTCCAATAACGTTCTTTCCTCTTTCAGCTCTTCTTATTCTCCGAAGAGTTCTTTGATCAATTTCAGAGAGGATAGGGGAAGATCTTCCTGTACCTGACATACAAACACACAACAATAAACACACAAACCCAGAAAGCTAATGAAACTTCAATCTATAGCTAGAATGAAGTTTTAGTTAGTTTAAGCAAAAACTCAAACAGTTAGTGTGTTAGTAAGAATTAGATTAACAGAAAAGAAAAAGTGCTTAATCTAGACCTCCACTTCACTTAATCATTGTCAATCTATTTCAATCCCCGGCAACGGCGCCAAAAACTTGATGTGTGGAAAACGATCCAACACAAAACTCACCGGCAAGTGTACCGGGTCGCATCAAGTAATAATAACTCACATGAGTGAGGTCGATCCCACAGGGATTGAAGGATTGAGCAATTTTAGTTTAGTGGGTGGTTTAGTCAAGCGGATCAAGTGTTGGTTGAGTGATGTGTGTTTAGCAGGAAGTAAATGACAGTAAATGTAAAGGGAGAGGGGGAATTTGCAGTAAATTAAAGAACAGGAAAGTGAAATAGACTGAATCTTAAAGAATAAGAAAATAAATGACTGAAACTTAAAGTGCAAGAAATGTAAATTGCAGTAACTTAAATGGCAAGAAATATAAATTGCTTGAATGTAAAAGGGAATTGAGGACAGGGATTACAGAATTTAAACAAGAGAATGTGAATTGCAACAATTAAGAGAGCAGAAATTGAATTAGAAGCAATGAGAATTCAAACAGAAAATGAAATTAAAGTGCAGCAGGGTTCACAGAAGAACCAAAAGTAAAATTGGGTCTCAGGTCTCAAGAGAATAGGTAGCAGAGCCTAGATCTCTATTTGCCTTCCTAGATCCAAGCTCACAAAGCAATTGACAAGAATTAGAAGAAGAAGCAGTAAAGAAAATGTAAATAGATTCAATTATGCAAAAAAGAATTAAAAGAGAATTTGAATGGGAATTGAGACAGAATTTCCTCAATTTCTCACACCCAAAACTCAGAAACAGAAGATTAGAAATGCTCAGGCAAGAATGAGGAAGAAGAGAGATCAATTCTCCTCCCCAATTCTCAGAAATCTCAGTGAAGTCACCAAGAATATTCAACAGCTCCAAAAATAAAAGTGAAAGTTTAAAGCTCAAAGTAAAGGTCCTAATTACATCAAACTAACTCCTATTTATACACTTTCTATTCTTGGATATTGGGATTTGGATGGGCTTTTGAATTGGTGAAGAAATGAATTAAAATGGGGTTTTAATTTGAATTTTCGGCCCATGAAAAGTTGCTCCCAGGAGGCTGCCCTGCCCTTGTGGAGGGCAGGGCAGGATTTGGTGCATGTTGGTGCGGCCTTGGTGCGGTCTGGTGCGACTTTGGTGCGCAAAACACTGCCCTGCCCGCGCCAAGGGCAGGGCAGGAAAAATTGGTGCGCCAGAAATGCCTTGGTGCGCTGTTGGTGCTGCCAGAGTCAAGAGTTGGTGCGCCCGAATTAAGAATTGGTGCGCCAGATTTGTGTGTGGTGCATAGGATGCTGCCAGGATCGAGCTTGGTGCGTGCTTGGTGCTGCCAGGAGAGAATTGGTGCGCCAGATTTGTGTGTGGTGCGCCAGATTTGTGCATCAGTCCAGATGCTGCCCTGCCCTCGCGGAGGGCAGGGCAGTGTTTCCAAAATGAAGGCCCGTGTTCGAATCTGGGCAGAGACACATGCTTGATCATTTTCCTTGGCTTCTTGGCACGGTAATGGGTCTTAAGTCCTAGCTTCCTCATGGTCCTGTGTTCAACTCTTGTGGCATGCATGGGTGATATTTTTCCTTTGATTTTCTTCCTTGGAGAGCCCGATACTGCCCTTGTGGAGGGCAGGGCAACATTTTATTCCTCTTGGTTCCAAGGCACAAAATTGTGCTCTGCCCTTGGAGTGGGCAGGGCAGAGTTGCCTTCTCTTCTTGGTTCTCTTATGTTGCCCTCCTAGAGGGCAGTGTGCCCTTGTGGAGGGCAATGTTTGCCTCCCCCTTTGCATGCGGCACACTTCTCTTGCTTTGACCACACTTTCCTTTCCTTGGGCTACACTTCTTAGGCCACGCTTTTCCTTTTCTTTTCTTTTCTTCACCTACAATAAACCAAAACAACCACTCAAAGTATCACTAAATTCAAGAGGCTTATAAATCAATTAAAGTTCAATTGAAATTAGCTTAAACCTCATGATTTAACATTAATTTCATGGTGGTTGCTTGATTTAAAGAAGTTATGCATTTTCACTCCAAATCACTTACTTAGGATGCAAGAAAGTGCATAAATGCTAACAAAACAAGTGAAATTAGCTTGAAAAATGGGTATATGATGACTTGTCATCAGGGTGCTCTCCCTTTCTTTTTAGATAAGAATGATGATCCCACCTTCCCTTTCTGGTGGAAAAAAGATACAGTGGTAGTCAATTATCCTTGGGAGAGTTTAAGTGAGGTAGAGCAAGCTTTTGTGGGTATTTAGGAGGAGCACTGGAGGGAGCCTCCTCATCTGAATACCAAGAGATTTTTGAGAGATCATTCCCTCCTTTGTGCCAAACTAGGTAGTGTCCGACCTCTTTCTATATAGAAGCGGTTACCTTTTGCTACTCATGGTCATTGTCTTTTAAATTCTGTTTGTGTAACTGTTTCCCTAGCTTTCTTTTCAGAAATTGTGAAATCTTCAGATTCTACGAAGTCATGTCGGAAGGCCAAGAAGGTGGAGGTAGCTCAGAACTTGTCATAGAAGAATTCGGAGGAGGGCTCTTCTGCACAGATGCCTCCTAGGAAGCCGGCAACTGACTCTCAGGGTCCGAGAATGATCATCCCGACCTCGCGAGTTTAGACGGTTCCCTCTGACCCTTTGCAAATGACTTCTGGTGCTGCCTCATCTCCTACTACTGCTGGTCCTCCTCCCAAAAAATAGAAGACCACTAGGATTTATGATTTGAACCATAAAGAATTTGATGGCGTGGGTTTTGTTACCGAGGTAATAGCTCCTCATGGCAAAGTTCCTTTGGATGATGTGTCTATCCTTCATCATATTGATTTTGTTACTCGTAACAGTATTCGGATGGCCAACCAAGGTGCGGCCTTATCTCGTGTTGTCTGAAATTCCCCGGTTCACGCAACTAAGGCCTTTATGAAAGATGCCAAATCTGAATATGATAGAATTAAAGGTTTGAAGGATGAGCTCAATGTCAAGGTTGCAAAACTGGAGCTTGATGTGGAGAAAGAGAAGAATCGGGCTACTACTGTAGAGGCAGGGATAAACGAAATTTATCGTGTCGATATAGAATTTAATAATGGATATAATCGTGAGTATAGTCTAATCGACATTCAAACATCGCATCAAACAATCCTACAATCTATAACCGAGAGTACTAGTCTCCCGAGTCGTCCTCCCTTGGAATTGCTAGAGAATGCATCTTATTGATTAAGAAGCCTTGTTATGATTATTTGAGGGTTTAACAAAATAGATGACAAACAATCAATTTTAGAAGACTTGGCCTAGGGTCGGCATTAGAAATTCTATCATTATAGTTTCTTCAATGATGATAACAATTAGGTCTTGCTTCATTTAGTTAACCCCTAGGTATAGAGGAAAGTCAAATGAGAGTAACTAACTTGAGTCACAAGTCCTAGTTTTACCCAAGGGAAATCTAGCTTTAGTGCACTCCAAGTCAATTAGCAATTCCTAATTCCAAATCAACAATTGACATAAACTATTCAACTCTTTCTAATGGTCCAAACCCTATGCCAAGTAAGAAACTTTTACTCCATAACTAGTGTTGGCATTTTATCAAACAATTGATGAGCAAGGATGAAAGGCATAGTAAGAATGAGAAGAAATTAGAATTAAAAGTGCTTCAACAAAAGAAATTAACAACAATCAACAAAGAACAACAATAGAAATGAACTTCTCAAGAAATTGATAGAATCCAAAACTACAAAGTTGAATCTAGGATCCATGAGAATTGAGCAATTACAAGCACTAATTGAGATTAGAGAAGAAGATCTATAACATGAACAAAGTAACTTGAGAATTGCAATGGATCTCACCAAAGAGTGATTGAGAATTCAGAAATTGAAGAAGATGAACCCTAATGAGAGCTTGGAATCTCTCTCCCTACCCAAGAGTGTAACTACCACAAGGAGAAAAATCTAGAACAAATGTAAAATGAGCTAAAAGTCCTTTAACCCTTCAACCCCTGGTCTTTTTAAACTTTTCCCGCTAAGGCACTTCCCCAAAATGGGATCTCCAACTGTCTCCACGCCCAGGTCACGTGACCCCTTAAAAAAATCATGTTCGAGCATCGGCGCGCTCGCGCAAAGCCCGCGTGCGCGCCACTGGGGCATCTTGCAATTCAAGCGGAGGCGTAACATACGCGTGCGCGCCCATGGGGATCATGGCTTAGCCGCTACACGTGCCGGCTCGTAGCTTGGCTTCTGACTTTGGCTTCTGGCTGCGCAATCCACGCGGGCGCGCCAAGTACGCGCACGCGCCTTTGCTGAAGTTCCCAAGGCTCAATTTCTAATGCTCCACTCTTTTGCACCCACTTTCCTTCCCTCCTCCGGGTCATCTATGCCCTATATTCTAAAACCACTTAACACACAGGTCACGGCATCGAATGGCACCAATAGGAGAATAGAAATATATCTAGTTTAGTGCAAAATAAGCATGTTTTCATCCATAAGGCAAAAACTAGGGAAGAAACACAAAGCCGTGTATTTTCATATGAAAAGCGCGTGGAATTGTCGATAAAACCCCTGAAATTGATATAAGATAAACCTTAAAATTGGGGTTTATCAACCTCCCCACACTTAGATTTTAGCATGTCCTCATGCTTAGAAAGAATGCAAAAGACTAAGGGATCATAATGGTATAAGACCTATGAGGTGCAACCTACTTACATGAATGCAACTATGACTAGTGCTACTATCTACTTGGTTAGGAACAAATCAACCTTCCTAAGATACATTCAAGCATATAGGGTAAGATAGTGGCCAAGACATGGGACTTACCAATTTTCAGTCATCAAGTGCAACATACGCAACTTTGCATGAAGAACGCTCGTGAGAGCCGGGAACAAGAATTAGAGCCTTCGAACCCTCACCGGAAGTGTTTACACTCTATTCGCTCAAGTGTTTAGGGTTGATTCTCTCAATTTTCTCCTAATCATGCTTTCCAAGATTTGTTCTCCATCTAACAATCAACATTTATCCCATGCATGTGTACAAATATCATGAGGTCTTGTCTTTAGGTTGTAATGGGGCTAGGGTCAAGGTAGGATGCATATTTGGCTAAGTGAGCTTGAAATTTTGAATCCTTGATAAGCTTGAGCTTCCCACCTAGCCTATGACGTCCTATACAAATTCAAAGCTAACCTAACTACCCATTCTTCCCTTTTCACATACTCACGTATCCCTTTTCCAATTCACAACACTTATGCATTGATTTTATTGAGCTACACTTTGCTTTGGGGCATTTTGTCCCCTTTTATTCCTTTCTTTTTCTTCTCTTCTTTTTTTCTTTTTTCTATATATTTTTTTTCCATATTATTTTTTTCTCTCTTTTTTTTTCTTTTGTTTTTCTCATTTTTTTTCTTTTTCTTTTCTATATACAAGAGCGTCAATGCATAAGGTCTATACATTTGATCAATACATGAGCATGTACCCAATTCCCAATATTTTCAATAAAAATATAAAACTACCCTTCTATTCACCCAATGTCCCAAGATTCCCACACTTGAATGATACTCACACACACTCGCCTAAGCTAATCAAGGATCCAAAGAGGGACATTTATTGTTTTCCGCTTTAGGCTTGTAATGTGCTAGTTTAAAGAACAAGTGGGTTAAGCGTAGGCTCAAATTTGCTAACAAGGGGAGATAAAGAGTAAGGCTATTTGGTAAGTGAGCTAATGAAGTGATGGCCTCAATCATATAAATGCATAAATACAAGGAATAATGGACATATAGACTCAAACAAAGCAAGGATCACACTTATAGAGAGAAAACAATTGCACACAAGAAGGAGAATAAGTGACTATAAGATGTAGCCACAAAACAAGGCTCAAAGCTCACTAGCTTGTGTTCTTAACTCAAAATCCATGTTCCCAAAATACAATTCTTCAAGCAAGTTTAGCATCAAAATATTCAAAATTGGCAATGTCAAGGTTGCCCCAAAGTATTAGTTTCCTAAGAGAGTTTCATTGTTCCAACCAAGTAAATTTATCATGCAAATGGTGTCAAAGAAAACCTAATCATGCAACCTATCCTAACTACAAAGGAGTTCAAAGAAAAAAATTATTCGAGTGTTACCTATGGAGATCGGTCAGCCGACCTCCCCACACTTAAAACTTAGCACGGTCCTCCGTGCTATAGGTGATGCGCAATTGGTTTTTTTCTTATTTTTTTCAATGCATATGAAAAGAGTATTGAATGCAATAATATGTGTTCAACTATTATTTTGCATATTTTCACAAAAACATACAACACCCAATTACTCAAACCAAATATTTTCAAACCCAACTTTCCCATACTTAATTCATGAGCACTTTTACTAGTCTAAGCTAACCAAGGATTCATATTAAGGACATTATTGTTTTCTGCTTAGAGTTAGTAATGAGCTAAAGTAAAGAACAAATGGGTAAAATAGGCTCAAATTGGTTTGCAAAGGATAACGAAAGGGTAAGGCCATATGGGTATGTAAGCTTAGTGAAACAAGGCCTCAATCATATAAGTGCATGTATACATCAAACAATGGAAATATAGAATTAAGCAAGATAGAGATTACAATTTTAGAGAGAATAACACACAAAAATAAAATATATTGGTTGATAAAATGTAACCAATCAAATATGCTCAAAATCTCACTGGTTTTGTGTGTTCGAGCTCTAAACCATATTCCAATATAATATTTTTTCAAACAAGTTTTTTAAAAAGTTTTTAATTTAAATTAGTGAAATACTATAAAATATTTCTTGAAAAAGAAAATATTACTTCAACCAAGTGGTAAAATGTGCACAAAGTCAAGAAAATATGCAATCAAACATGCAAATGCAACAATGAAAAACAAAAATTGGTGTTGAGAAGAAAGTGACTAACCCACAGAGATCGGTATCGACCTCCCCACACTTAAAGGTTGCACCGTCCTCGGTGCATGCAAATACGTGCGGGTGGGCAAGGGTTGTAGTTCCTCAGCTGGTGCTCGTTGTAGAGGCTTTCTTCGTACCCTTCCTGGTGGCCATCCTGAAAAGGGAGAAGAGAAAGGGACATGAAGTCAAAAGGATAGAGCAAAGAAGAGGGCAGTACAAGTGATAATCATGCTAAAGTAAAGAAGAATGTCGTTAACACATGGTCGCGACTCCATGATATTAGGACATCAATGGAAACAGGGCATGATAAATTGAGGCAATTAGATGCAAGATGTTTATTGGCATGCTGGCAAAGGCATGAGTAGCATAAATCAAGCATTAAAAGCCTTAATGTATTATTAGTCGTGAGAAACTAACAATAACGTTTGTATTGACAATTATATTCAATTAATAAAATAGTGGAAGGGGTTTTGTGAAAAACAGGCATTAGAGTAGAAGAATAGAATAATGAAGAATGCACAATGCCATACAGACTTTTTCATAAACACATAGCATGCATGGTAAATAAGTTACTGAAAGTGTTAAATTGAACATGCAAGCAACCCTATAAAAGTAATATATAATTGTCAAATAATTCCTTAATAATGCACAAGCAAAATATGGAAAATAATGACCCAAATAAATTTCCAACACCAAATAAAAGAAAAAGAAAGAAAACAGAAAAAAGAATGGAAAGAAAAGATTTAGATTTGGGGAAGAAAAGATAAGATAGTTGGCGGTGAGTTGGATAAGCTGTGCGGCACAGGTGACGCGGACGTGTGAGTGACGCGTTCGCGCGGATAGCACTTCTATGAAATGACGCGAGTGCGTCATCCACGCGGTCGCGTGGATCGATTTGTGCCATTAGCGCGAGGGCAGCCTCGCGGTCGCACAACTCTTTGTTTGAAATTCATATTACCAAATCTTTGGGTGACGCAATCGCGTCAAATGGCCTATTTTGTATAACGGCGCGGACGCGTGGGGGCACGCGTACGTGTGGTAGGGCTTGTGCTTCTAGCACGAGTCCAGTCCAATTCTAGCTCAACTTTCGGCCATACACCATTTTTACGTCGATTTTGAGGCACGCGTTCGCGTGGTTGACGCGGACGCGTGGGAGGCATTTTCCTCACATGACGCGGACGCCTCATCAAAGCGGTCGTGTCAATCAAATTGTGCCAAAGACACGCCACCAGCCACGTTCTCGCGTGACTCTCTATTCACTTTTCTTTTCTTCCCAATGCACCTATGATGCAGACGCGTCGCATGCGATTTTTTTTTTTTTTTGATGCATTATGCAGAATGCAATGAATGTTATGCAAAATTCTAGGTTCAATCAAAACTCAAACATAGACTAAAATTTAAACTGAAAAAGGAATGATCATACCATGGTAGGTTGTCTCCCACCTAGCACTTTTAGTTAAAGTCCTTAAGTTGGACATTTGGGGAGCTCCTTGTTATGGTACCTTGTGCTTGTATTCATCCAAAAATCTCCACCAATGTTTGGAATTCCAGTAGCCTCCAGGATCCTAAACTAGGCGCAGAAAGCCTTCAAGCAATCTAAAGCAAGTGACAAAGCCCCAAGAGTATTGATTTCTAGATTGAATTCCGGGGTCCCAAACCTTGCTTTTGCACCCGTCTTCTTGTTGATCATTAGTGTTCCAACAGGGTGGCAGGCAATCTGAATTCTCACTAAAGCGGCTGACGTTAGGGATTTTGCTAGTAAACAATTTTATAAAAATTAATCGCGTTGTAGATATAGTTTCTAAACCAACAAAAATCCTTTTGTGCAAACGTTTTGGTTGTCACAAGTAACAAACCCCTTTAAAATTGATAACCGAGTATTTAAACCTCGGGTCGTCTTCTCAAGGAATTGCAGGGAGGTATGTTCTTATTATTGGCTATGAAAAAGGTAAAATTGGAGTTTTTTGGAATTTGGGCAATGGGCACAGGCATATTTTCAAAGCAATAAAAATAAATAAATAACTGTAAAATAAACTCTTGGCAAGGTATAAGAACTGAAAATCCTATCCTTAAAATGGCGCCGTTGCCGGGGATTTGCAATGGTGTTATGTTATTGGTTATTGTACATATGTGAATAGTGTAAATAGTTTGTCTTTTGCTTGTTTACTAGATTTTGTTAGTTTTATTTTGTTTTTCCATAATGAATTCTCACTTTGGCTATGAGTTTGGCTCTAATTGTGTTGTAGGAAATGTGGACTTTAATGGCAACATGTACCATGGATGGAACCATCAAAGATGGGAGGAGCCTCAAGGAATTGATCACTCCTATTGGCAACAACCTCCGGATACTTATAGGTATAATTTCCATCCTAATGCATGCCAATTTAACGGCTATGATGATTCTTTTTGTGACACTCAACAACCACCATCATATGCCTATGAATCCTATCCTCAACATGAACCTCAACCATTTTCACAAGCCTTTCATTACCAAACACCGCCCTATGATCCATATCCATCATATGACCAAACCCCCATACCATACTCTTATGACCATTATGAGCAAGAACCCTTAGAACCACCACAACCCTATCAAGATCACTACCAAGAACCACCTCAATACACACAATTTCCACAACCTTACCAAAGAGAACCACCTTCCTATTATGAACCCTCTCTCCAAAATGATGAACCTTCCTACCCACCACAAGCCCCAATAGACGATTCTCTCACTTTGTTACTTCAAGGACAAGAGGCCATGAAGCGGGATACACTTGAGTTTGTGACCAACTTGACCAAGGTAGTGTCTACCTTAGCCTACCAATGCTTGAAGACTCAAGGTAATTCCGTAACCACATGTGAAAGGTCAAAAGAAGAGCAAAGCATGAAGGAGAAATTGGAAAATTCGGTGGAAAAGGAGGGGTCAAATTTTGTATTGGAACAATTGGAGGAGCTTATGATCATTGAAGAAAAGGAAGAGGTGGTTGAAGATTTAGGAGATGTTGAAAGTCCATGGGAATGTAGCATCATGAAGAACTCTTCCAAGAAGCTTGATATTGATGTTGAGGAGGGTGCACAACCTCCAAGGCATATCATCGTTGGAGACTTGGAAGAGGCTTATCAAGAGATGGATTCAATCATGGATGAATTTCTCTCTACAATGGAATCCTCTCCCATTGGACATGGAGTTGAAATTATAGAAGAGTGTGCACAACCTCCCATACCCTTGGTGAACAATGAAGAAGAGAGTGAATCAAAAGAGAGCTACCAAAAGGAAAAAGTTGG
The DNA here is from genome assembly GCF_014773155.1 of Arachis stenosperma. NCBI lineage: Eukaryota > Viridiplantae > Streptophyta > Magnoliopsida > Fabales > Fabaceae > Arachis > Arachis stenosperma. Next base: position 105,246,515 of record NC_080377.1, on the reverse strand, counting down.
CATGGTGTATATTGAAATTGAAGAATATGAAGAGGTTGATCAAGAGATGGATTCATTCATCAATGAATTCCTATCCAAAATTGAATCACCTTCCATTGGGCAAGATGAAGTTCTTGAAGACAACACCAAGCCAAGTGAAAAAGGGGAAAATGTTGAAATTGAAGAAGCTTGTGAAGAGGTGGAAACAACTAAAGAAGAGCACAAGGAAGTAGACCTTGCATTGTCTAAGTGTGGGGAGGTCTCCCTTCCCAAGTCACCATCCAACACAACATTCAAGTGGGTAAAATTCTTATCCCTAAGCCTTACTTTCTCACTTGAATATGGTTTAATTGAAAATGATGGTCAACTTAGAGCTCTTTGTGGAGTCAAAAGTATAAGAGAGTTGTGTAGTGGTTGGAAACATCATTCTAAGCTCATGACGGTTGTAAGATCAAAATTCAAGAGCAATGGTTGGTGTGGAACCAAATGGCATGGGTCTAGGAAGTTGTTTGGAAGCTTCTTTGAGAATTCCAAGGCCATACCACCCGGATGGAATAATGACGATCAATTTAAGGACGGGTGTCAAAACAAAGTGTGGGATCCCGGATCGCACAATGAAAATCAAGTTTGGGAGCTCATGGTTTGTGGAGAACTCCATCAAAGCTTGAAGATATTGAAATTGAAGAGTGGAGCTTATTGGAGATTCAAGCATTGGTGGAAGTTTCAAGATGAGTACAAACACAAGCCCCCTGGAGAGGAGCTCCCCATAAGTCCAACTTAAGGACAATAAACAAAAGTGCTAGGTGGGAGACACCCCACCATGGTAACATCTTTTCATTTTCTTTCTTTGTACATATTGGTAGAATTAGTTTAAGTTCTTGTTTTTATTGGTTTGTTAAGTTTAGTTAGAAGTATAATATGATAAATAAGGTTTTAGGGTGTTTTGGTAGCTGTTTGGAGGATTGAAAGGCTTGGATTGGTGTAAGAACTTAGAAAAATATTTTTGAAAAACAGAACACCATCCACGCGTGCGCGCACCTAACGCGTACGTGCACCTGAGCATTTTTCGACCACCCACGCGGACGCGCACTGTACGCGTACGCGTGGATGCAAAAAAATTCGACTCCAGCCAAAAACCCGAGAGTTAGTCCTGCACTGTGCGAACATTGGGCCTAAGGCACAAGCCTATGCACGCGTGCGCGCACTTGGCGCGTACGCGCACATGATCTTAAATTGGCATGCACGCGCACGCACACTGTGCGCGCGCGCGTCGATTGCACAATCTGCACTCTCGGTACTTTTACCCGAGAGTTGTGCCAGACTTGGGCCGACATTATGCCTCCGGCCTAACTCGATGCACGCGTGTGCGCACCTGGCGCGTACGCGTCCTTCAACCAATATGCACATCGACGCGTAAGCACGCACGACGCGCACGCGTACTTCTACTCTTCCCATTTTCATTTAGTTTTTGTAGCATGTTTTCATTTTTTTTAGTCATTTTAATAATGGTGTTGCATCTTTCACTCAATTGTTGAGAATTTCTTGCATTTGTTTTGGTGCTTCATGACTTGTTACATTAATTGTAATATTTGTCAACACACAAGATAAGTGCTTTAGTCCTTCCTAATTTATTACCCTTTGTTTTTTTCTTGTACCGCTTCATCATTGAATTAGGATAGAATCAAATGCTTTCATGCGTATCACTAATCTTGTTTGTGTCAATCCTTATTTGATCCTGATGCTCCATATACTCTCCATGCTTTAACTTTACTCTTGCATCAAGTATTAGTTGATATGCCCTTTGCTTAAATTGTTTTCTTACTCACATGTTGTAGCTACCATGTAGTAGAGAACCATACTCTTATTTGGCATTAGCCCCCGCCTATGTTCTAATTGCTTTGATGTCTTTGTTATAGGCTTAATTTTCTTTCTTTTTCTCTCCTTCTAGGTTGGCCACCAAGAAGGAAAGGAATGAGAAAGCTTCTAAATGGGGCAACAAACAAGTTCATCCGCACAACCCTTTGAAGAAACTCATCAATTATAGCAACCCATCCACATTGCTCTTCTTTGCATGCACCGAGGACGGTGCAATCTTCAAGTGTGGGGAGGTCGTCCGACCGATCTCCATGGGTAACAATTTCCTTTTCAACACCAAATTTTTATTTTCTTTGTTAGATTAGATATTGCATTGCATGATAGGTTGCATGTTAGTTAGAATTTGTACATATTTTTACCACTTCTTTCTTATTAGAACTACTTGGTTAGGGTGATGATTTCCTTTCCAAGAAACTGTTTTAGGGCACCCTACCAATTTGAAAAAGAAAATTTGTGGAACTTGCTTGAAAGCATTTATTTTGGAACATGGTTTTTGAGCTAAGAACACAAGCTTGTGAGATTTGAGCCTAATAGTGTGGTTACATCTTATAACCACTTATTTTTCCGTCTTGTGTGTAATTGTTCTCTTTCTATGAATGTAATCTTTGATTTGTTCGATTCTTTATGTCCATTATTTTGTGTATTCATGCATTTATATGATTGAGGCCATCATTTCATTAGCTCACTTACCCAAATGGCCTTACCTTTTATCTTCCTTGTTAGCCAAATTTGAGCCTACGCTTAACCCACTTGTTCTTTAATTTAGCACATTACAAGCCTTAAAGCGGAAAACAATAAAAGTCCTTATTTGGATCTTTGATTAGCTTAGGCTAGTGTATGTGAGTATCGTTCAAGTGTGGGAACTTTGGGACATTGGTTGGGATAAAAGGGTGTTTGTGTTTTGTATTTTTTTATATTGGGGAATTGGGTACATACTCATGTATTGATTAAATGTATAGACCTTATGCATTGATGTTCTTATGTATAGTTTGAAAAAAAATGAAAAGAAAAAGAAATAAAAGTGAAAAAGAAAAAAAAAAGAAAAAAAAGAAAGAAAAAGAAAAACAATAAAAAGGGGACAAATTGCCCCAAAGTGAAGCTCAAACAATAAAGAATCAATGCATATGGAATGTGAATCAAAAAAGGAAATGCATGAGTATGTGAAAAAGTGAGGAATGGGTAGTTAGATTAGTACTTAATTGTATTAGGTCATTATATAGGTTATGTGGGAAAGTCTAGGTTAATCAAAGATTCAAACCCTAGTCCACTAGCCATATATGACCCTACCTTAACCCTAGCCCCATTACAACCTAAAGAAAAGACCTCATGATAATTGTATGCGTGCATTGAATAATTGTTGATTATTAGATGAAAAACAAATCTTGGAAAGCATGATTAGGGGAGAATTGAGAGAATCGACCCTATACACTTGAGCGACTAGAGTGCAAACACTTCCGGTGAGGGTTCGATGCTCAATTCCTTGATTCCCGGCTTTCATGAGCTTTCTTCTCGCAAGTCTACTTGAACTTCAATTTTTATATTTAAATTGGTAGGACTCATGAATCGTTATATGATCTTAAGCCCTACTTATGCGTGTATGTCTTGGAGATTGATTTATTTTAACCAAGTAGGTAAAACCATTTTGCATTTAGTTGCATATAGTTTAGGTTGCATATAGTTTATTTACGTTGAATAAATGTTGATATCCTTTGCTTCTCTCTTGGCTTAAGCATGAGGACATGCTTGGTTTAAGTGTGGGGAGGTTGATAAACCCCGTTTTGACGGGTTATCTTGTATTGATTTTAGGGGATTTTATCACCTTTTACCCACATTTATGCAATGAAATAGCATGGTTTTGGATATTCTCCTTTAATTGTGCTTAAGAGTGAAAACATGCTTTTTAGGTCTTAAAATAGCTAAATCTAATTCTCCTTGATTCAATTAGATGCCTTGATATATTTGTTAAGTGATTTAAGGTTTAGGAGGCAAATATTGGATCAAGGGAATGAAGAAAGAAGCATGAAAAGTTGGAGAACTCATGAAGAAATGAAAGAACCGGGAAGCTGTCAAGCCGACCTCTTCGCACTTAAACGACCATAACTTGAGCTACAGAAATCCAAATGATGCGGTTCCAATTGGGTTAGAAAGCTAACATCCGGGGCTTCGAAACGATATAAGATTTGCCATAGTTGCTACACGTATGGTGGCGCGCACGCGCAAAGTATGCGCACGCGCCGTTGCTGCCACCTGGTTCACTTAAAGCAAAACGTGGCCAGCGATTTTAGAAGCCTTGTGGGCCCAATCCAACTCATTTCTGATGCTATTTAACCCAAGGAGTGAAGAGGAATCAACATACTTTTCATACTTTTACCATATGTTAGTTACCATTAGTTTAGTTTAGTAGTTAGAGTTAGTTTCTAGAGAGAGAAGCTCTCACTTCTCTCTAGAATTAGGATTAGGATTAGGTTTAGTTCTTAGATTTAGATTTAGATTCATCTTCTTCTACTTCTATCTTCTCAATTTCTTGTTGTTACATTCATTCTTCTTCCATTCTTTTACTGCAATTTCCTTTATGTTGTTCTTATATTTTGTTGTAGATCTAGTATTGTTCCTTCTACTTTCTTCCAATTCAATAAAAGGTAATTCATAATAAATGTGTTTCTTTTGATTGTTGTTGTTAATTCCTTTCAATAAATGTTGTTAGATTCTATTCTTGTTGTCAATTTGCTTTGCTTTTCTTTTGTGCCTTCCAAGTGTTTGATGAAATGCTTGGTTGGATTTTAGTGTAGGTTTTGTTCCTCTTGGCCTAGGTAGAGTAATTAGTGACTCTTGAGTTATCTAATTCCTTTGTTGATTGATAATTAGAAGTTGCTAATTGATTTGAATGCCTCTAAAGCTAGTCTTTCCTTTAGGAGTTGATTAGGACTTGAGGAATCAAATTGATTCATCCACTTGACTTTCCTCCATGGTTAGAGGTTAACTAAGTGGGAGCAATACACAATTCTCATCATAATTGAGAAGGATAACTAGGATAGGACTTCTAGTTCTCATATCTTGCCAAGAGTTTTATTAGTTGTTAGTTTATTTTCTTTGCCATTTATATTTCTTGTCTAAAATCTCAAAAACCCCAAAACAACTCACAACCAATAACAAGACACTTTATTGTAATTCCTAGGGAGAACGACCCGAGGTCCAATACTTCGGTTTATAAATTTAGGGGTTTGTTTTAGTGACAAACAACTTTTTGTATGAAAGGATTAGTGATTGGTTTAGAAACTATACTTGCAACGAGAATTCATTTGTGAATTCTAAACCGTCAAAAATCCAATCATCACTCGTCCTCGAGCAAAAGAAGAAATTAGAGAGTAGAAGAAGAAGAAATAGAGGAGATGGAGGTGGCTTTGTGGTTCGACCAAAGGGGGAGAAGTAGTGTTTAGGTTGTGTGAAAATGAAGGAGTGAAGATGGGTTTATATAGGGGTGGAGAGAGGGGTAGGGTTCGGCTATGGGAGGGTGGGTTTGGGAGGAAAAGTGGTTTGAATTTGAATGGTGAGGTAGGTGGGGTTTTATGAAGGATGGATGTGAGTGGTGAAGAGAATAGTGGAATTTGATAGGTGAGGGGTTTTTGGGGAAGAGTGATAGAGGTGATTGGTGAATGGGTGAAGAAGAGAGAGGGTGGTGGGGTAGGTGGGGATCCTGTGGGGTCCACAGATCCTGAGGTGTCAAGGAAAATTTAACCCTGCACCAAGTGGCGTGCAAAAATGCACCCTTTGCCAATTCTGGCGTTAAACGCCGGGCTGGTGCCCATTTCTGGCGTTTAACGCCAGCCTCTTGCCCTTTTCTGGCGTTTAACGCCAGTCTGGTGCCCCTTTCTGGCGTTAAACGCCCAGAATGGTGCCAGACTGGGCGTTAAACGCCCATTTGCTAACTTCACTGGCGTTTAAACGCCAGCAAGTTCTCCTCCAGGGTGTGCTATTTTTCTTTCTATTTTTCATTCTGTTTATGCTTTTTCAATTTATTTTGTGACTTCTCATGATCATCAACCTACAGAAAACATAAAATAACAAAGGAAAATAGATTAAATATAACATTGGGTTGCCTCCCAACAAGCGCTTCTTTTAATGTCAGTAGCTTGACAGAGGGCTCTCATGGAGCCTCACAGATACTCAGAGCAATGTTGGAACCTCCCAACACCAAACTTAGAGTTTGAATGTGGGGGTTCAACACCAAACTTAGAAGTTGGTTGTGGCCTCCCAACACCAAACTTAGAGTTTGACTGTGGGGGCTCTGTTTGACTCTGTTTTGAGAGAAGCTCTTCATGCTTCCTCTCCATGGTGACAGAGGGATATCCTTGAGCCTTAAACACAAAGGATTCTTCATTCACTTGAATGATTAATTCTCCTCTGTCAACATCAATCACAGCCTTTGCTGTGGCTAGGAAGGGTCTGCCAAGGATGATGGATTCATCCATGCACTTCCCAGTCTCTAGGACTATGAAATCAGCAGGGATGTAATGGTCTTCAATCTTCACCAAAATATCCTCTACAAGTCCATAAGCTTGTTTTCTTGAATTGTCTGCCATCTCTAGTGAGGTTCTTGCAGCTTGTACCTCAAAGATCCCTAGCTTCTCCATTACAGAGAGAGGCATGAGGTTTACACTTGACCCCAAGTCACACAGAGCCTTCTTGAAGGTCATGGTGCCTATGGCGCAGGGTATTGAAAACTTCTTAGGATCTTGTCTCTTTTGAGGTAATTTCTGCCTAGACAAGCCATCCAGTTCTTTGGTGAGCTAAGAAGGTTCATCCTCCCAAGTCTCATTACTAAATAACTTGTCATTTAGCTTCATGATTGCTCTAAGGTATTTAGCAACTTGCTCTTCAGTGACATACTCATCCTCTTCAGAGGAAGAATACTCATCAGAGCTCATGAATAGTAGAAGTAAATCCATTGAAATCTCTATGGTCTCAGTGTGAGCCTCAGATTCCCATGGTTCCTCATTAGGGAACTCATTGGAGGCCAGTGGACGTCCATTGAGGTCTTCCTCAGTGGCGTTCACTGCCTCTTCCTCCTCTCCAAATTCGGCCATGTTGATGACCTTGCACTCTCCTTTTGGATTTTCTTATGTATTGCTTGGAAGAGTACTATGAAGGAGTTCAGTAATTCTCTTGCTCAGCTGACCCACTTGTGCCTCCAAGTTCCTAATAGAGGACCTTGTTTCAGTCATGAAACTTTGAGTGGTTTTGATTAGATCAGAGACTATGGTTGCTATGTCAGAGTGGCTCTGCTTAGAATTCTCTCTTTGTTGCTGAGAAGATGATGGAAAAGGCTTGCCATTGCTAAACCTATTTCTTCCACTATTATTGTTGTTGAAACCTTGTTGAGGTCTCTGTTGACCCTTCCATGAGAAATTTGGATGATTTCTCCATGAAGAATTATAAGTGTTTCCATAGGGTTCTCCCATGTAATTCACCTCTTCAATTGAAGGGTTCTCAGGATCATAAGCTTCTTCTTCAGATAAAGCATCCTTAGTACTGCTTGGTGCATTTTGCATTCCAGACAAACTTTGAGAAATCAAATTGACTTGCTGAGTCAATATTTTATTCTGAGCCAATATGGCATTCAGAGTATCAATCTCAAGAACTCCTTTCTTCTGATTCATCCCATTGTTCACAGGATTCCTTTTAGAAGTGTACATGAATTGGTTATTTGCAACCATTTCAATCAGTTCTTGAGCTTCTGCAGGCGTCTTCTTCAGATGAAGAGATCCTCCAGCAGAGCTATCCAATGACATCTTGGACAGTTCAGACAGACCATCATAGAAGATACCTATGATGCTCCATTCAGAAAGCATGTCAGAGGGACACTTTCTGATCAATTGTTTGTATCTTTCCCAAGCTTCATAGAGGGATTCTCCTTCCTTCTGTCTGAAGGTTTGGACTTCCACTCTAAGCTTACTCAATTTTTGAGGTGGAAAGAACTTTGCCAAGAAGGCATTGACTAGCTTTTCCCAAGAGTTCAGGCTTTCTTTAGGTTGTGAGTCCAACCATATCCTAGCTCTGTCTCTTACAGCAAAAGGGAATAGCATAAGTCTGTAGACCTCAGGGTCAACCCCATTAGTCTTGACAGTGTCACAGATTTGCAAGAACTCAGCTAAAAACTGATGAGGATCTTCCAATGGAAGTCCATGGAACTTGCAATTCTGTTGCATTAGAGAAACTAATTGAGGCTTAAGCTCAAAGTTGTTTGCTCCAATGGCAGGGATAGAGATGCTTCTCCCATAGGAGTCAGGAGTAGGTGCAGTAAAGTCACCCAGCACCTTCCTTGCATTGTTGGCATTGTTGTTGTTTTCGGCTGCCATGGGTTCTTCTTCTTTGAAGATCTCTGTTAGGTCCTCTACAGAGAGTTGTGCCTTAGCTTCTCTTAGCTTTTGCTTCAAGGTCCTTTCAGGTTCAGGGTCAGCCTCAACAAGAATGCTTTTGTCTTTGCTCCTGCTCATATGAAAGAGAAGAGAACAAGAAAATATGGAATCCTCTATGTCACAATATAGAGATTCCTTGAGGTGTCAGAGGAAAAGAAAAATAGAAGGAAGAGGTAGAAGAATTCGAACTTAGTGAGATAGAGTTCGAATTGTGCATTGAGGAGGAGTGGTACTCCATAAATAGAAGGATGTGAAAAGAGGGGAAGAAATTTTCGAAAATTAAGTAAAAGATTTTAAAAACATTTTGAAAAAGATTTTGAAGAAGATATGATTGAAAACTTTTTTGAAAAAGATGTGATTTAAAAGTTATAGTTTTAAAAAGATGTGATTGAGAAGATATGATTTGAAAAACAATTTAAAAAGATTTGATTTTAAAAAATTAATGACTTGGCTAACAAGAAAAGATATGATTCAAACATTAAACCTTTCTCAACAGAAAAGGCAACATACTTGAAATGTTGAATCAAATCATTAATTGATAGCAAGTATTTTTGAAAAAGGAAAGAAATTTATTTTGAAAAAGATTTGATTGAAAAGATATGATTTGAAAAAGATTTGATTTTGAAAAACTTTGAAAACTTGAAAAAAATTTGCATTAAAAACGAAATCTTCCCTCTTGTGCCATCCTGGCGTTAAACGCCCAGAATGGTATCCATTCTGGCGTTTAAAGCCCAAAATGCTCCCTTTTTGGTCGTTAAACGCCCAGTCAGGTATCCTGGCTGGCGTATAAACGCCAGATTTTCCTTCTTCACTGGGCGTTTTGAACGCCCAGCTTTTTCTGTATAATTCCTCTGCTGCATGTACTGAATCTTCAGTTCCCTGTATTATTGACTTGAAAATAGAACCAAGAATCAAATAAACAATGCATGCAAGGCACCAAACTTAAAATAAGACTAGTGTCTCAATAAGAAACATAACATATTTTTGGTTTTTTTTTTTTTGAATATTAAGTGGAAAAGAAATTAAAGGTATCAAAATTCTTAATGAGAATTCCAGGAATCATGCAATGTTAGTCTAAAGCTTCGGTCCAGGAATTAGACATGGCTTCACAGCCAGCCAAGCTTTCAAAGAAAGCTTCGGTCCAAAACACTAGACATGGCCAATGGCCAGCCAAGCCTTAGCAGATCATTGCTCCAATAGCAAGATTGATAGAAATCAACAAGCTCTTGTGATGATAAGTTGAAACCTTGGTCCAATAAGATTAGACATGGCTTCACAGCCAGCCAGACTTCAACAGATCATCATGAAACTCTAGAACTTATTCTTAAGAATTCTGAAAAATACCTAATCTAAGCAACAAGATGAACCGTCAGTTGTCCATACTCGAAACAATCCCCGGCAACGGCGCCAAAAACTTGGTGCACGAAATTGTGATCAATACTTTTCACAACTCAATTAATCCTTAGTAATGGCCCCAAAGACTTGGTGCTCAATACCATGGCATAAACACAACTTCGCACAACTAACCAGCAAGTGCACTGGGTCGTCCAAGTAATAAACCTTACGCGAGTAAAGGTCGATCCCACGGAGATTGTTGGTATGAAGCAAGCTATGGTCACCTTGTAAATCTTAGTCAAGCAGACTCAAATGGTTCTAGATGATATATGAATAAAACATAAAGATAGAGATAGAGATACTTATGTAATTCATTGGTGAGAACCTCAGATAAGCGAATGGAGATGCTTTGTCCCTTCCGTCTCTCTGCTTTCCTACTGTCTTCATCCAATCCTTCTTACTCCTTTCCATGGCAAGCTGTATGTTGGGCATCACCGTTGTCAATGGCTACAGTCCCGTCCTCTCAGTGGAAATGTTCAACGCACCCTGTCACGACACGGCTATCCAGCTGTCGGTTCTCGATCATGTCGGAATAGAATCCAGTGATTCTTTTGCGTCTGTCACTAACGCCCCACAATCGCGAGTTTGAAGCTCGTCACAGTCATTCAATCATTGAATCCTACTCAGAATACCACAGACAAGGTTTAGACCTTCCGGATTCTCTTGAATGCAGTCATCAATTCTAGCTTATACCACGAAGATTCCGGTTAAAGAACCCAAGAGATATCTACCCAATCTAAGGTAGAACGGAGGTGATTGACGGTCACGCGTTCATAGGTGAGAATGATGATGAGTGTCACGGATCATCACATTCATCAAGTTGAAGAACAAGTGATATCTTGGAACAAGAACAAGCTGAATTGAATAAAAGAACAATAGTAATTGCATTAATACTCGAGGTACAGCAGAGCTCCACACCTTAATCTATGGTGTGTAGAAACTCCACCATTGAAAATACATAAGGACAAGGTCTAGGCATGGCCGAATGGCCAGCCTCCCAAAGAGGGTTTAATCATAAAAACATGATCAAAAGATTTTTTTTAAAAATACAATAGTAAAAGGTCCTCCTTATAGGGAACTAGTAGCTTAAGAATTACAAAGATGAGTAAAAGACATAAAAATCCACTTCCAGGCCCACTTGGTGTGTGCTTGGGCTGAGCATTAAAGCATTTTCGTGTAGAGACTCTTCTTGGAGTTAAACGCCAGCTTTCGTGCCAGTTTGGGCGTTTAACTCCCATTCTTGTGCCAGTTCCGGCGTTAAACGCCGGACATTCTTGAGCTGATTTGGAACGCCGGTTTGGGCCATCAAATCTCGAGCAAAGTATGGACTATTATACATTTCTGGAAAGCCCAGGATGTCTACTTTCCAACGCCGTTAAGAGCGCGCCAATTGGGCTTCTGTAGCTCTAGAAAATCTACTTCGAGTGCAGGGAGGTCAGAATCCAACAGCATCTGCAGTCCTTTTCAGTCTCTGAATCAGATTTTTGCTCAGGTCCCTCAATTTCAGCCAGAAAATACCTGAAATCACAGAAAAACACACAAACTCATAGTAAAGTCCAGAAAAGTGAATTTTAATTAAAAACTAATAAAAATATACTAAAAACTAACTAAAACATACTAAAAACATACTAAAAACAATGCCAAAAAGCGTACAAATTATCCGCTCATCAATATCTTGGAAGGTGTTGTCGCCTAAAGGGTTGATCAGCTCCTCTTGGCTCCGTCCATCTTTGATTGCTTTGACCTTGATGCATATTCCTATTATAGCTTCTTCTTCCTGCAACATAGTTGTAACCAGACTCATAGCCAAAGGGGTGAGAGTTCATAGTAGTAGAAGAAAATAAATGAAAACAAAAACTAACAAAAAGAAAATATTTTGAAAAAGGTATGGTTTTTGAAAAAAAAAATAAGATAAGATTTTGGAAAAAGATATGATTTTTGAAAAAGGATAAGATAAGACTTTGAAAAAGATATGATTTTTTTTGAAAAAAAGATTTGAATTTTGAAAAATAAGATAAGATAAGATAAAAAAATTTTAAATCTGAATTTTTTTTTTGAAAAATATTTACAATAACCAATAATAAGACACACGTTTGCAATTCTCCGGCAACGGCGCCATTTTGAAGAGCGGAAGATTGATGGTTTAGAAGTTATAATAAACTCTCGTTGCAAGTATAGTTTCTAAACCAAGCAATCAACCTTTCTTACAAACGTTTGGTTGTCACAAGTAACAAACCCAATAAAATTTATAAACCGAAGTATTCAAACCTCGGGTCGTCTTCTCAAGGAATTGTAGGGAAGTGTGTTTTACTATTGGTTAATAAAAACAGAGTTTTTGGGTTTTAAAAAGGTTTTAAACAAGAGAAATAGATTGCAAGAATTAATAAATTAATAACTAATAAAACTCTTGGCAAGGTATGAAAACTGGAAGTCCTATCCTATTTATCCTTATCAATGGTGATGAGAATTATACTGTTGCTCCCACTAAGTCAACCTCTAACTATGAAGGTCAGTTAAGTGGACAAATTAATTTAATACCTAAAGTCCTAGTCAACTCCTTAAGGAAAGACTAGAGTTATAGGAATCTAAATTAATCAGCAAGAATAATAATTATCAATCACGATGAGTTTGATAACTCAAGAGTTACCAATTAATCAATCAAAGCCAATAGTAAATAATCTAAATTAAAAATAAGGAAGAGCAATCATGAGTCTGAAATACCTTAAATTATATTATTTAAGAAAATCCTAACATGAAAAGTTCATAAACAAATAAAAGAGAAAAATAACTAAAAAGAACATTGAACTTGAGATGAAGAAGAAATATTCCTAATCCTAATAAAAAATCCTAATCCTAATCCTAAGGGAGAGGAGAGAACCTCTCTCTCTAAAAACTACATCTAAATTATGAAAAGTGAATTCTGATCTGATCTGAAGTGATCTCTTGAGTCTCTCCATGTTTCCTGACTTTAATTTGTGTTTCTGGACCGAAAACTGGGTTGAAATACGGCCCAGAAATCTGTGCCAGCGACTTTTGTAATTTTGCAAATCGCGCACGTCACGCGGCTGCGTCGTCCACGCGATCACGTCACTTAGCATTTTTCGTACCACGCGTGTGCGTCGTCCACACATTCACGTTGTTCGTGCAGCTTCCAGTTTGCGCGGTTGCGTCAGGCACGCGAATGCGTCACTCTGATTTCTTCCATTTCACGCGGTTACGTGAGCCATGCGACCGTGTGACTTCTTGCTGGTCATCTCCTTAATTCCTTGTGTTCCTTCCATTTTTGCACGCTTCCTCTTCATTCCTTATGCCATCCTTGCCCTATGAAGCCTGAAACACTTAACACACAGATCACGGCATCGAATGGTACGAAGGAAAATAAAAATATACAACTAAAAGGTCTTTAGAAAGCAAGTTTTCAATCATAGAACAATTTGGGAAGGAATTGTAAATACATGCTAATCATATGAATAAGTGGGTGAAAAGCTTGATAAAACCACTCAATCAAACACAATATAAACCATAAAATAATGGTTTATCAGTAAGCATGAAGAGCTTCTCCCAATACAGAGTCAAACAGAGCCCCCACATTCAAACTCTAAGTTTGGTGTTGGGAGGCCACAGCCAAACTCTCTAAGTTTGGTATTGAGAGATCTCAACCATACTCTGATCATCTGTGAGACTCTATGTGTCAAGCTATTGATATTAAAGAAGCGCTTATTGGGAGGCAACCCAATTTTATTTTAATCTATATTATTTTGTTTTCTTTTAGGTTGATGATCATGTGAAGTCACAAAGACAATTACAAAAATAAAGAAAAAAATAAAAAACAGCATCGAAAATAGCACACCCTGGAGGAAAGACTTAATCTGGCACCTCTCTAGGCGTTTAAACGCCAGAATAGGGCACCAGACTGGCATTTAAATGCCAAAACAGGGCAACAAATTGGCATTCAGATGCCAGAATAGGAAGGAAAGCTGGCGTTTAAACGCCAGAATAAGGTAGCAGACTGGCGTTTAAACGCCAGAATTGCACTCCAAGGTGTTGTGAACGTGACATTAGGATTTTCGCTAGTAAAGAATTTTGTAAAAATATAGTCGCGTTGTGAGTATAGATTCTAAACCAACAGAAAATCCCTTTGTACAAACGTTTTGGTTGTAACAAGTAACAAAACCTAATAAATTTATAAACCGAAGTATTCAAACCTCGGGTCGTCTTCTCAAGGAATTGCAGGGAAGTATGATTTATTATTGGTTATGGAAAAATAGTGTTTGGGTTTGAAAAAGGTTTTAAGCAAGAGAAATAGATTGCAAGAATTAATAAATTAATAACTAATAAAACTCTTGGCAATGTATGAAAACTGGAAGTCCTATCCTAGTTATCCTTATCAATTGTGATGAGAATTAGATTTTTCTCCCACTAAGTCAACCTCTAACTATGAAGGTAAGTCAAGTGGATGGAATAAGTTTGGTTCTTCAGGTCCTAGTCTTTCCTTGGGAAAGGCTAGAGTTATTGGAACTCGAATTAATTCTTGAAGAATTCCAATTTTAAATCGATAATGAGTTTGACAACTCAAGAGTTAGCAATTAATCAATTAAAGCCAAGAATATAAAAAGCTAAATAAAAATCATAGATATGAAAATATCTCAAATTATATTATTTAAGAGAATCCTAACATGAATGGTGCGTAAGCCAAATAGGCAACATAAGTAATACAAGCATCAAAGTATCTAAAAAAAAAAGAGAAATACAAAGTAAAAGGAATATTGAACCTGGAGCTCAGAAGAATTGTAAGTTGAAATAATAATAAATCCTAAATCCTTTAAGAGGAATCCTAATTCTAAATCCTAAGAGAGGGAAAAGAGCCTCTCTCTCTCTCTCTCTAAAGACTACATCTAAACTATGAAAAGTGAAAATTACTCGCAATCTGGTTGTCATTCTCCGCATGAATGCATTCCCCCACTTCATAACTTCTAATCTGTGCCTCTTGGATTTGGATCTGGGCCGAAAGGGCCCAAAAATTGTTGGAAACGAGATCTGCAAATTCTGGAGATCGCGCACGTCACGTGTTCGCATGGGTCATGCGGTCGCGTCATCTGGAGTGTTGCTCTTCCACTCGGTCGCGTCAGTCATGCGCCCGCGTCAGTTGTATTTCGCAAGTCACGCATTCGCGTCGTCCATGCGGACGCGTCACTGCCAGCTGCTCCAAAACTCCCATTTGTGCTTTCCTTCCATTTTTGTATGTTTCCTTTCCATCCTTTAAATCATCCCTGCCCTATAAAACCTAAAAGTACTCAACAGACAAATCACGGCATCGAATGGTAATAAAGGATAATTAAATTTGATTATTTTAAAGCATAAGGAACATATTTTCTCATATATCATATAATAAGGAAGGGAAAATGAAACCATGCAATTTACATGAATAAGTAGGTGAAGGGTTGAATAAATCACTTAAATTGAGCTCAATATACATCATAAAATATGGGTTTATCAACCTCCCCACACTTAAACAATAGCATGTCCTCATGCTAAATCCAAGATAAAGAATAAGGTAAAGTGGTGGAATCTCATGGAATGCAATCTATCGTAGACACAACTACCTAAATGAGTCATGCAAATCTAGTTATTATTCACCTATATATAAAGCCTTACATGTAGTTAAATTAATTCACATTCTCAAGGAATCATATCCGCATAGCCAACCTTAGATAATGTTAAAGCACTTTTACAATTGAAATGGGTAAATAAAATATTTTTCAAACTTGCAAGACAATTAACAATAGAGGTAGAGATATATGGCGATGAGCTATTGAACCCTCACTGGATGTTGTGTTTACTCTCTAGTCACTCAGTGTTTATTGGGTTAATCACTTTAATCTTCTTTTTATTCTTGCTTTTTATAACTTTGTTCTTCATCTAACCAATCAACAATTATAGAATACAGACATACAAAGATCATGAGGTCTTTTTAAGGTTGTAATGGGGCCAAGATAGAGGTAAGGGTGTATATATAAGGCTAAATAAGCTAACAAGTGAATCCTTGATTAGTCTAAGATCTCACCTAACATATACATACTTTATACAAATCAAAAGTTTCTTAACCTATTTGCCCAAATTTTCCACTTTGTATTGCAAACTCATGCATTGAATTTAACTTTGTCCCATGTGCATTGATTCTTTTTATTTTGTGTTTGGGGAAAAAAAAATTTTTTTAATGCACATGGTAATTTAATTATTTTGATTTCACATGAGCATGCTTCCCAAATTTTTTTACATAACTTGTTCAATTTAATTTCCTACTTTTTTCTATCATCCCATGTTCCCATAAAATTCCCCACACTTAAATTATACACATTTTCTATCTTAAGCTAACCAAGGATTCAACTTGGGATTTTTATTTTGTTTTTCTGCTTAAGGCTAGTAATGTGGTTATAAAACAGAAGGGGATTAAAAAAGCTCAAGGGGGCTAACAAGGATGGCATAAAAGGTAGGCTTTATTTGGGATAAGTGAGTTAATAATCAAACATGGCCTCAATTCTATCTTGGTATGTATCTATATTCTATATTGGACATATAGATTAAAGCAAAGTAAAGAACACCAAAATAAAAAAGAAGGGCGAAGCACACAGGAATAAAAATTATAGTCTGAATGTAACCATACAATTAAGCTCAAAACTCACAAGTTGTGTGTTCTCAAGCTCATAAATCATATATCAGTTATGTATGTCATGCAAGTAGAATTCAAGAGTTTCCATTCAACTCAATGTAAAATATATTGGATGGCTTTAAAGTTTTAGTGTTCCTTCTTGATGAAATGTTGTTAACTAACTAACATGTAATGCTATATATACAAGGGGTGTGGATTGATTCTGTTAAAGTCTCTAGCTTACTTCCTTTTTTTGTTTTCAATCAAATCAACTACCATATGCTAAAAAGGGTAAACTATACTAATTAATCCACTTAATATATAACTAGCAAACTAATGTGCAAATCAAGCTAAAATATCCAAGATATTATACAGCCCAAAGTGCGTAATGCAAAAATACAGTCAAAAGCAAAAGAAAGAAAAATGTGCAAAAATACAAAAAATAGCTAAAATAAGATAAGAGTCTGTAGTGGTTCACCAAAATAAATAGATGCCAGAGATGGCGACCTCCCCACACTTAAATAATAGCATCGTCCTCGATGCTCAATCAGGCAGGGTGTGACGAAGTGCCATCTCCAGAAGGATGGGCTGCGGGTGTCTCGATGGTAGGCTGAGGGTCTACAGTCGCTGTGAGGATCGGAGGAGTAGTCTACTAGAGCGGTGGCTCTGTCCGTAGAGGAACCTCCGGATCTGCGGTCTGTAGCTGGTGGTACTCCTTATGATGTGGTGCAGTGTGGCCGGGATCTCCCTGCTCAGCCTGGGTAGGTGCCTCCTCCTCGTGATCGCTCACCTCCTCCTCAGATGTGTCGGAGGGCGTGTCGGGCTCGGAGGGAATGTCACCACCAGAGTGGATCATCAGCTTGAGGTGCTCATAGCGTCGCTTGTGGCGACGCTCAGACCTCTCAAAAAGTCACCTGGTGTGACGGTCAGATCTCTCAAACTGCTGCTAGTGATGGCGTTCCATCTGATCTAGGCGGTCAAAGAGTCGGTGCACCAGACGGTAGACGGGCTCAGGGGCATGTGGGGGTTCAGTGGGTGGTGCAAGGCCAGTGGAAGCAAAAGGGGTAGCTGAAGGGGTGGCTGCCTCAGTAGTGTCAGTAAGAAATGGACGGCGGTAGCCGAAAGCCAGGAATTTCCGACTGTGAGGGATGATCTTTTGGCACTCTACGGCGGGGGGCTTTTCATCAACAGCCTCCCAAGGTACCTCAGCTCAGCGACCCAACTGAGTAATCAGGTAAGGAAAAGAGAGGTTGCCTCTAACATGGACCCTGGCCATGTAATGCCGGATGAAGCGAGGTAGATAAAGGTCCTTACCCGTCATCACACACCAGATGAGGGTAATCATAGCAACTGGCACCTCCGTCTCATGAGTGCTCGGCATCACATAGTTGCTCAGAATCTGTTGCCATAGTCGAGCCTCATCATTCAGATATATAAGCCTAATTCCCTTTGGTACCAATGTGCTTGTTCCCATGATCCAAGGAACAGTAGGATCAAGAGTGATGTCCTTCTTTACTTCATCCCAATCAAACCTCATGAATCTCATATCTTCCTCAGCTTTCTGATAACCATCTGGCTGATCTGATTTAGGTGGAAGATGGAGGATTTCTTTAATTGCTTCCTCAGTAATTAGAATCTGTTTGCCTTTGAGCTGTACTGCACCCAGGGAAGATAGAAAGTAGTTACTATAGAATTCTCTAACCCAGGATGAGTTGACCTCAGTTAGGTTCCTCTCCAGGAAGAACCAGCCTCTCTGTTTGATCTGATCTGAGGTGTACTGCTGGAGTTCTTCTGGAATTTTGAGGGTCCTTTCCAGGTGTAGGTTCCTGGCGGTGACAAAGGTTGGGTATTTCAGTTCACAGTATTTGTTTGCAAATTTTATCGGGTCAGCTGAAGGTACCAACTGATCAGCCTTTTCCTGCGGGGTAAAGTTCTTCTCCCACCAGGAATCATCATGTAAGATGCCAAGGATGGAACCAGAAGATTCACCTCTTTTCTGTTTGCCAGTGGTGACTTTGCCCTTTCCCCTGCCTTGAGAGTCAGACATCCTGAAAAACAGAATTTCCAATATATAATTGAGGAGTAAAAGCAGAAGAACAAGTAGGCAAATAACAAGATAGGCAGTAAGTGGCAAAGGAAATGTATATGTTGGATTGTGTTGGAGTTGAAAAGCGGAGATGAAAAATCACAGTCCAAAATATGTTAGAAGTGGAAAGCTTGTTAAATAGAAAAAGAATAATCATGCCGTGAGTGAAATTAATTGAAAGAAGTAGTGAAAAGGTAAAGTGGGAAGTTAAAAAGTTAAAAATCAGTCAGTTAGTAAAAAGGAAGTCAGAGTAAGTGGCATGAAGATTGGTTTCTAAGTAACAAGAATTTCACAATTTTAAGCAACAGTCAACTCATATTCAAGCAGGAATAACAGGGTATTGATGATGATTCATATAGATATAGGAGTAGTAAAAAGAAAAATCACATCATCAAGAATTCAAATTATTGACTAGGAAATCAAAAATAAGAAGAATGCGGGCCCGTGCATTCAAGAATAGGTTTGGTATTCGTGGAGCAGTTCAAAAATGAGAGTTGTCAAAACCAATACTTGAATGTAGAAGGAAAAGTAATTTGCAGAAAATTGGGCAGCATTCCGGCTAAAATTGGACGTTCCCGAAAAACAAATAGCAAGAATAGTTCATAAGAATTGAAATAAGGCTGCACAAATAGCAAGAATAAAAAAGGGCAATGTAACAGCAGTATGAAATAGTCAAGAGCAGCATATGAACAGGATCAACATCATAGCCAGAATAAATTACAGAATAGATAAACAGATAACAGGAACGGTGCAATTATCAAGCCTAAATCCACTATCCAGATCCTAGCTTCCTAACCACCTAGAATCCACTACAAACATGCATCCCTATCTAGCCTATGTGGAACAAAGATTGAAAAAACGAACTAATGAGTCGCAAGGAAGAATTGCCGTATGGCGGAACCTGGTGCGTAAAGAGTACTGAGATGGAGCAGAGATGAGGGCAAATGCGTGATGATGCGGTGGTGCTGGGTGAAGCACGGTGGCACGGCGGTGGGGCAGTGGCCGTCGGAGGTAGGCTGCGGTGGGAGGCGGTAGTGGAGGAGAGTGAGAGAGGGGGAGAAGAAGGAGGAAAAAATAGGGGTTTGGGTGTCGCGGCGGGTCTGGGTGGTCGGGGGTGGCGTGGCGGCTGTCTTGGTGGTCGGAGGTGGTGGCTGGGGTTGGTGAAAGAGAGAGTTGTAGGGGTTAGAGAGAGGGGGTTGGGGTTTGGATCACGCGAAGGGTAGGGTTCGCGTGACTTGGAGTTAGTGATCGCGAATCCACGCAGACGCGTAGAGGATGCGATCGCGTGAGTAGGGTGAAGTAGGGTTGGCGCGGATGTGTGGTCGACGCAATCGCGTGGGTTGGGTGTAAGATAGGTGACGCGGACGCGTGAAGCACGCGATCGCGTCGCTGGAATTTGTGCTAGACGCACGCTTCCAACGTCGTTTCAGCGCAACTCTCTGTTTGGTTTGGGGGTCATAATATCCGCGCGACGCGATCGCGTCGCTCACGCTTTCGCGTGGTGTGGGTGCTTTGTCGGTGACACGTTCACGTCAGGGACGCGTACGCGTGGGTTGTTTGGTGCTACATGCACCATAGCCGCACGATTCCAGCCCAACTTTCTGGGCGTTGAATCTTTACGTCGATATTCAGATCACGCGTTCGCGTGGGTGACGCAGACGCGTGGGAGACCTTTTTTTGCAACTGACGCGATCGCGTAGGGCACACGGTCGCGTGGAACAATTGTATTAAAGGCATGCCTCCAGCCTTGCTTCAGCGTGACTCTCTGTTCACTTTCCTTTTCTTTTAATGCACTTGTGACGCAGACGCGTCAGCGACGCTGTCGCGTCACCTGCTCTCTCATTTTTTTTATGCGGTATGCAGAATGCAAAATGCAGTGAATGTCATGCAAAAATTTAGGTTCAAACAAAATTCAAAAACAGAGCAAAATAGAGGGGGAATGATCATACCATGGTGGGTTGTCTCCCACCTAGCACTTTTAGTTAAAGTCCTTAAGTTGGACATTGGATGAGCTTCCTGCTATGGTGGCTTGTGCTTGAATTCGTCCAGAAATCTCCACCAATGTTTGGAATGCCAGCATCCTCCGGGGTCCCAAACAAGGTACGTAAAGCCCTTAGGTGAGTTCAAACAGGCTTGCAGGCTCCCGGAGTGTTGAATGGTAGAATAGATTCCAGGATCCCAAACTCTACTTTTACACCCGTTTTTGTCTTGATATACATTTTTTCAGCCGGGTGATGAGTGATCTTAATCCTCACTGCAGTGACCAAACAACTTTCGAGATCCTTCCAATTGAGCTTGACACCAATTCTTGCACCTCAAATTGAAGTGTGAAACCTCAGTGAATCTTGCATACCAGCTCTGAGTGCGAGTCATTTCCCGTTTGCTTTTAAAGCCGCAAAGAGCTCTAAGCTGGCCATCTGTCTCAAGCAAACCATATTCAAGTGGAAAATTGAAGATAAAGGTCAAGGATTTTACCCACTTGAAGTTTGTGTTGGGTGGTAATGGCCTTGGGATCAGTGTTTTCAGTGGTTCTGCAAGCTCTACTCCCTTGTGGTCTTCAGTGAATTCCTTCACTTCTTGGCAATTTTCTTCCAATTCAACCATGTCTTGACCAAAGTCATCGATATCTTCCTCATCACTTGAGTCATAATTGGGAGGTTGAGAAAAGTCAACCTCTGCATCATCTTCGTATTCACTTGGGGAAGATTCTTCTGTCTCAAGGAATTCACTTGCGGATGCAAGTTCATTGCTAAGAGAACTCGACTTGTGATCATCATCATCAAGGAAACATGCGTCCTGGGTTATTCCGTTCAATTCTTCATAAGATACTTGCATTGGAGGCTGTGCACTATCCTCCTTAGCATCAATTGTAACGTCTTTGACGGAATTCTCCACAACTTTGGATTCCTGCGGAGGTTCAGCATCTCCTAAATCTTCAACTAACTCTTCTTCTTCTACAATGACAGCATCCTCTACTTGTTCCAGTACGAAGTTATACTCTATACTGTCCACTGGAGTTTCTAATGTTTCCTTCATGCTACGTTCTTCACTGGATTCTCCACATGAAGCCATGGGAGTCTGTTGAGTGACTGAACGTCTGGAAGATAACTGATTTATTGCTTGCTCTAGTTGATGAAGGGTTGCATTAAATTGGTTTACTGATTCTTCAAAGCGAACCTGTGATTCTTGGCTCGATGAATATGGACGTGGTTCATAGGGGAGTGGTAGTTATTGGGAGTAATTGGATTGGTGTTGAGGTGGATAAGGATCATATGGTGGCGAATGGTGAAAAGAAGCTTGTGAGTGTGGTGGGTTAAGGTTATGTTGAAAGGATGGTCTCTGAGCATAGGGTGGGGCTTGTTGATAGCTACAAAGGGGTTCACAAAATCTATCAGTTGGGTATGCATTGTAGAATGGTCTCTGTCCATGATATCTAGGAGGTTGTTGTTGCCTAAAGGGGTGATCAGATCCTCGTGGCTCCGTCCATCTTTGATTGCTTAGACCTTGATGCATAGTCCTGTTATAACTTCCATTCCTTGCAACAAAATTAGAACCAAACTCAAAGCGAGAGGGGGGAGAATTCATAGTAGTTATCAGAAATAAGAAGGGAAAACAAAAACAAATAAACAAGCAAAAGAAAAGTATTTACAATAACCAATAATAAGGCACACGTTTGCAATTCCCCGGCAACGGCGCCATTTTGACGTTAGGATTTTTGCTAGTAAAGAATTTTGTAAAAATATATTCGCGTTGTGAGTATAGATTCTAAACCAACAGAAAATCCCTTCGTACAAATGTTTTGGTTGTCACAAGTAACAAAACCCAATAAATTTATAAACCAAAGTAATCAAACCTCGGGTCGTCTTCTCAAGGAATTGCAGGGAAGTATGATTTATTATTGGTTGTGGAAAAACAGTGTTTGGGTTTGAAAAAGGTTTTAAGCAAGAGAAATAGATTGCAAGAATTAATAAATTAATAACTAATAAAACTCTTGGCAATGTATGAAAACTGGAAGTCCTATCCTAGTTATCCTTATCAATTGTGATGAGAATTAGATTTTTCTCCCACTAAGTCAACCTCTAACTATGAAGGTAAGTCAAGTGGATGGAATAAGTTTGGTTCTTCAGGTCCTAGTCTTTCCTTGGGAAAGGCTAGAGTTATTGGAACTCGAGTTAATTCTTGAAGAATTCCAATTTTCAATCGACAATGAGTTTGACAACTCAAGAGTTACCAATTAATCAATTAAAGCCAAGAATATAAAAAGCTAAATAAAAATCATAGATCTGAAAATACCTCAAATTATATTATTTAAGAGAATCCTAACATGAATGGTGCATAAGCCAAATAGGCAACATAAGTAATACAAGCATCAAAGTATCTAAAAATAAAAGAGAAATACAAAGTAAAAGGAATATTGAACCTGGAGCTCAGAAGAATTGTAAGTTGAAATAATAATAAATCCTAAATCCTTTAAGAGGAATCCTAATTCTAAATCCTAAGAGAGGGAAAAGAGCCTCTCTCTCTCTCTAAAAACTACATCTAAACTATGAAAAGTGAAAATTACTCGCAATCTGGTTGTCATTCTCCGCATGAATGCATTCCCCCACTTCATAACTTCTAATCTGTGCCTCTTGGATTTGGATCTGGGCCGAAAAGGCCCAAAAATTGCTGGAAACGAGATTTGCAAATTCTGCAGATCGCGCACGTCACGCGTTCGCATGGGTCATGCGGTCGCGTCATCTGGGGTGTTGCTCTTCCTCGCGGTCGCGTCAGTCATGCGCCCGCGTCAGTTGTATTTTGCAAGTCACGCATTCACGTCGTCTATGCGGACGCGTCACTGACAGCTGCTCCAAAACTCCCATTTGTGCTTTCCTTCCATTTTTGTATGTTTCCTTTCCATCCTTTAAATCATTCCTGCCCTATAAAACCTAAAAGTACTCAACAAACAAATCACGGCATCGAATGGTAATAAAGGATAATTAATTTGATTATTTTAAAGCATAAGGAACATATTTTCTCATATATCACATAATAAGGAAGGGAAAGTGAAACCATGCAATTTACATGAATAAGTAGGTGAAGGGTTGAATAAATCACTTAAATTGAGCTCAATATACATCATAAAATATGGGTTTATCAGAACGCCCAATCGGAGCAGGGATGAAGAATTCCTTGACCCCTCAAGATCTGTGGACCCCATAGGATCCCCACCAACCTCAACTCACTCTCTCTCCTCTTCACACCTTTCTACAACACTCTTCCCCAAAAACCCTATACACCCTCCATCTCCTCCATTTTCTTCTTCTTCCACATCTTTCCTTCTCTTTTTGCTCGGGGACGAGCAAATATTTTAAGTTTGGTGTGGTAAAAGCATTGCTTTTTTTGTTTTTTTATAACCATTTATGGCACCTAAGGCCGAAGAAACCTCTAGAAAGAGGAAAGGGAAGACAAAAGCTTCCACCTCCGAGTCATGGGAGATGGAGAGATTCATCTCAAGGGTCCATAGCTCAGTAGTAGAGCATTTGACTGCACATCAAGAGAGCCCACTCATGGACCTCAACAAGAGCATGAGGAATTTCCTCATCAAGAAATCCCTGAGATACCTCAGGGAATACATTTTCCTCCACATAACTATTGGAAGCAACTAAGGATAGGAGCACTAAAATCACTAGGGATAAAGCAACAGAGGCAAGGAAGAGACATAAAGGAGCTCAAAAACACCATTGGTTCTTCAAGAGGAAGACGCCACCCTCACTAAGGTGGACTCATTCCTTAATCTCCTTGTCTATTTATTTTTCTGTTCTCGATTTTTATGCTGTAGGTTCTGTCTATGTTTGTGTCTTCACTACATGATCATTAGTGTCTAGTGTCTATGTCTTAAAGCTATGAATAACTCCATGAATCATTCACCTCTCTTTAATGAAAAATGTGCTTAATTACAAAAGAACAAGAAGTACTTGGATTTCAAATTTTATCTTGAAACTAGTTTAATTATTTTTATGTGGTGGCAATACTTTTTGTTCTCTGAATGAATGCTTGAACAGTGCATATTTTTTATCTTGTTGTTTATGAATGTTAAAGTTGTTGGCTCTTGAAAGAATGATGAACAAATAGAAATGTTATTGATAATCTAAAAAATCATGAAATTGGTTCTTGAAGAAAGAAAAAGCAGTGAAAAAAAAAAGAAAAAAGAAAAGTGGCAAAAAAAATGAGAGAGAAAAAGAAAAAGCAAAGCGAAAAAAGCCAATAGCCCTTTAAACCAAAAGGCAAGGGTAAAAAGGATCCAAGGCTTTGAGCATTAATGGATAGGAGGGCCCGGAGAATAAAATCCAGGCCTAAGCGGCTAAATCAAGTTGTCCCTAACCATGTGCTTGTGGCATGCAGGTCCAAATGAAAAACTTGAGACTGAGTGGTTAAAGTCATGATCCAAGGCAAAAGAGTGTGCTTAAGAACTCTGGACACCTTGGTGGACGAAATTGTGATTCATACTTGAATTATTGTTTGAAATTAATTTCCAGGTAATGGCCCCAAAAACTTGGTGCTCAATACCATGGTCCACACATAATTTCACAACTTTGCTCAACTAACCAGCAAGTGTACTGGGTCGTCCAAGTAATAAACCTTACGTGAGTAAAGGTCGATCCCACAAAGATTGTTGATATGAAGCAAGCTATGGTCATCTTGTAAATCTCAGTCAGGCGGATAATAAATGGTTATGAGTTTTTGAATAATAATAATAAATAAACAGAAAATAAAGATAGAAACACTTATGTATATCATCGATGGGAATTTCAGATAGGCATATGAAGATGTTGTGCTCCTTCTGAATCTCTGCTTTCCTACTGCCTTCATCCAATCCTTCTTAATCCTTTCCATGGCAAGCTGTATGTAGGGCATCACCGTTGTCAATGGCTACATCCCATCCTCTCAGTGAAAAAGGTCCAAATGCTCTGTCACGGCACGGCTAATCATCTGTCGGTTCTCGATCATGTCGGAATACAATCCCTTGATTCTTTTGCGTTTGTCATCACGCCCAATATCACGAGTTTGAAGCTCGTCACAGTCATTCAATCCCAGAATCCTACTCGGAATACCACAGACAAGGTTTAGACTTTTTGGATTCTCATGAATGCCGCCATCAATCTAGCTTATACCACGAAGATTCTGATTAAGGAATCCAAGAGATATGAGCCCGGTCTAAGGTAGAACAGGAAGTGGTTGTCAGTCACGCGTTCATAGGTGAGAATGATGATGAGTGTCACGGATCATCACATTTATCATGTTGAAGTGCAACGAATATCTTAGAATAAGAATAAGCGGAATTGAATAGAAAATAGTAGTAATTGCATTAAAACTCGAGGTACAGCAGAGCTCCACACCCTTAATCTATGGTGTGTAGAAACTCCACCGTTGAAAATACATAAGTGACAGTGGTCCAGGCATGGCCGAATGGCCAGCCCCCAAAATATTATGTGAATTCGAAATTAAAGGAGAAGGACCAGATATGTTGTCAAAAGACGACTAATACAATAGTAAAATGTCTTATTTATATTAGACTAGCTACTAGGGTTTACAGAAGTAAGTAATTGATGCAGAAATCCACTTCCCGGGCCCACTTGGTGTGTGCTTGGGCTGAGCTTGAGCTTTACACGTGCAGAGGCTTCTTTTGGAGTTGAACGCCAAGTTGTAACATGTTTTTGGCATTCAACTCTGGTTCGTAACGTGTTTCTGGCGTTTGACTCCAAAATGCAACATGGAACTGGCGTTGAGCGCCAGTTTACATCATCTAATCTCGAATAAAGCATGGACTATTATATATTGCTGGAAAGCTCTGAATGTCTACTTTCCAACGCCATTGAGAGCGCCCCATTTGGAGTTCTGTAGCTCCAGAAAATCCATTTCAAGTGCAGGGAGGTCAGAATCCAACAACATCAGCAGTCCTTTGTCAGCCTTCTATCAGAATTTTGCTCAGGTCCCTCAATTTAAGCCAGAAATTACCTGAAATCACAGAAAAACACACAAACTCATAGTAAAGTCCAGAAATGTGAATTTTATATAAAAACTAATAAAAACATCCCTAAAAGTAGCTAAATCCCACTAAAAACTACCTAAACAATGCAAAAAAGCGTATAAATTATCCGCTCATCACAACACCAAACTTAAATTGTTGCTTGTTCCCAAGCAACTGAAAATCAATTAGGATAAAAATAAAATAATATTCTATAAATCTCAGAATATCAATGAATATTAATTCTAATTAGATGAGCGGGACTTGTAGCTTTTTGCTCCTGAACAGTTTTGGCATCTCACTTTATCCTTTGAAGTTTAGAATGATTGGCATCTATAGGAACTTAGAATTTCAGATAGTGTTATTGATTCTCCTAGTTAAGTTTGTTGATTCTTGAACACAGCTACTTTTATGAGTCTTGGTCGTGACCCTAAGCACTTTGTTTTCCAGTATTACCACCGGATACATAAATGCCACAGACACATGACTGGGTGAACCTTTTCAGATTGTGACTCAGCTTTGCTAAAGTCCCCAGTTAGAGGTGTCCAGAGCTCTTAAGCACACTCTTTCTGCTTTGGATCACGACTTTAACCACTCAGTCTCAAGCTTTTCACTTGGACCTGCATGCCACAAGCACAAGGTTAGGGACAGCTTGATTCAGCCGCTTAGGCCTGGATTTTATTTCCTTGGGCCCTCCTATCCATTGATGCTCAAAGCCTTGGATCCTTTTTACCCTTGCCTTTTGGTTTTAAGGGCTATTGGCTTTTTCTGCTTGCTTTTTCTTTTTCTTTCTATTTTTTTTTTGCCATTTTTTTCCGCAAGCTTTTGCTTTTTCACTACTTTTTCTTGCTTCAATAATCAATTTCATGATTTTTCAGATTATCAATAGCATTTCTCTTTTTTCATCATTCTTTCAAGAGCCAACAATTTTAACATTCATAAACAACAAAAATATGCACTGTTTAAGCATTCATTCAGAAAACAGAAAGTATTGTCACCACATTAATATAATTAAACTAAATTCAAGGATAATTTCGAAACTCATGTACTTCTTGTTCTTTTTGTATTAAAACATTTTTCATTTAAGAAAGGTGAAGAATTCATGGAATTATTCATAGCCTTGAGACATAGTTACTACATACTAATGATCATGTAATAAAGACACAAAACATAAATAAATATGAAGCATAGAAATCGAAAAACAGAAAAATAAGAGCAAGGAGATTAAGAAATGAGTCCACCTTAGTGAGGGTACGCCTTCTTGAAGGACCAATGGTACTTTTTGAGCCCCTCTATGTCTCTTCATTGCCTTTGTTGCTTGATCCCTAGTGATTTTGGTGCTCTTATCCTTAGTTGCTCCCAATAATTGTGTGGAGAAAAATGTATTCCTTAAGGTATCTCAGGGATTTCTTGATGAGGGAATTCCTCATGCTCTCTTGATGTGCAGTCAAATGCTCTTCTACTGAGCTATGGACCCTTGAGATGAATCTCTCCATCTCCCATGACTCGGAGGTGGAAAAAATTTTTTTTTTGTCTTCCCTTTTCTCTCTTTTTTTTTTGAGGTTTCTCCGGCCTTAGGTGCCATCAATGGTTATGGAAAAACAAAAAAGCTATGCTTTTACCACACCAAACTTAGAATGTTGCTCGCCCTCGAGCAAAGTAGAAAGAATGGAGGGAGAATAAGATATGGAGGAGAGGGAGAGATGTGTATGTTTCGGCCATATGGGTGGGATTGGGTGGGGAAGAGATGGATGGATGTGAGTGGTGAAGAGGTGATGGGGAAGAGAGATTGAGGTGATTGGTGAAGAAGAGAGAAGGTGAGTTGAGGTAGGTGGGGATCCTGTGGGGTCCACAGATCCTGAGATGATCCTGTGGGGTTCACAGATCCTAAGGTGTCAAGGATTTACATCCCTGCACCAATAAGGCGTGTAAAATGCCCTCTATATGCAATCCTGGCGTTTAACACCAGATTGATGCTTGTTTCTGGCGTTGAACGCCAGCTTTCCTCAGTGTGCAATCCTAGCATTTAAACGCCAGATTGCTGCATGTTTCTGGCGTTTAACGCCAGATCCATGCTCTGTTCCGGTGTTGAACGCCAGCCAGATGCTCCTTACTGGCGTTTAAACGCCAGTAAGCCTTTCCTCCAAGGTGTGCTATTTCTTCTGCTGTTTTTGATTTTGTTTTTAATTTTTGTATTTATTTGTGACTTCACATGATCATGAACCTAATAAAACATAAAAGAACAATAAAATAAAAAATAAAATTAGATAAATAAAAATTGGGTTGCCTCCCAATAAGCACTTCTTTAATGACAATAGCTTGACAGTGGGCTCTCATGGAGCCACACAGGTGATCAGGTCAATGTTGTAGACTCCCAACACCAAACTTAGAGTTTGGATGTGGGGATTCAACACCAAACTTAGAGTTTGGCCGTGGCCTCCCAACATCAAACTTAGAGTTTGATGGTGGGGGCTTTGTTTGACTCTGTACTGAGAGAAGCTTTTCATGCTGTCTCTCCATGTTTACAGAAGAACACCCTTGGGTCTTAAACACAAGGTAGTCCCCATTCAATTGGAGGACTAATTCTCCTCTGTTAACATCTATCACAGCTCCTGCTGTGGCTAGGAAGGGTCTTCCAAGGATGATACATTCATCCTCCTCCTTCCTAGTGTCTAAGATTATGAAATCAGCAGGGATGTAAAGGCCTTCAACCTTTACCAACACGTCCTCTACCAATCCATAAGCTTGTCTTACTGACTTGTCTGCCATTTGCAATGAAAATATGGCAGGCTGTACCTCAATGATCCCTAGCTTCTCCATTACAGAGAGTGGCATAAGATTTATGCTTGACCCCAGGTCACACAGAGCCTTTTCAAAGGTCATGGTGCCTATGGTACAGGGTATTAAGAATTTACCAAGATCTTGTTTCTTTTGAGGTAAAGTTTGCTGAACCCATGTATCTAGTTCACCAATGAGCAAGGGAGGTTCACTTTCCCAAGTCTCATTACCAAACAACTTAGCATTCAGATTCATGATAGCTCCTAGATATTGAGAAACTTGCTCTCCAGTTACATCTTCATCCTCTTCAGAGGAAGAATAATCTTCAGAGCTCATGAATGGCAGAAGGAGGTTTAATGGAATCTCTATGGTCTCTATATGAGCTTCAGATTCCTTTGGGTCCTCAATAGGGAACTCCTTCTTGGTTGGGAGATGTCCCATGAGGCCTTCCTCATTGGGATTCACGTCCTCCCCTTCCTCCTTGCATTCGGCCATATTGACTAGATCAATATCTTTGCACTCTCTCTTTGGATTCTCTTCAATATTGCTTGGGAGAGTACTAGGAGGAGTTTTAGTTACTTTCTTACTCAGCTGGCCCACTTGTGCCTCCAAATTTCTGATGGAGGACCTTGTCTCACTCATGAAACTTAATGTGGCCGTAGATAGATCAGAGACTAAATTTGCTAAATTAGAGGTGCTCTGCTCAGAATTCTCTGTCTGTTGTTGAGAAGATGATGGATAAGGCTTGATATTGCTGAGCCTATTTCTTCCACCATTATTAAATCCTTGTTGAGGCTTTTTTTTATCCTTCAAGAGAAATTTGGATGATTTCTCCATGATGAATTATAGGTGTTTCCATAAGGTTCACCCATGTAATTTACCTCTGCCATTGCAGAGTTTTCAAGATCATAAGCTTCTTCTTCAGAAGATGTCTCTTTAGTACTGTTGGATGCATTTTGCCATCCATTCAGACTTTGAGAAATCATGTTGACTTGCTGAGTCAAAATTTTGTTCTGAGCCAATATGGCATTCAGAGCATCAATTTCAAGAACTCCCTTCCTCTGAGGCGTCCCATTATTCACGGAATTCCTCTCAGAAGTATACATAAATTGGTTATTTACAACCATGTCAATAAGTTCTTGAGCCTCTACAGGTGTTTTCTTGAGGTGAATGGATCCACTTGCAGAATGGTCCAGTGACATCTTAGAGAACTCAGATAGACCATAATAGAATATATCTATCTTGGTCCATTCTGAAAACATGTCAGAAGGATATTTTTTGGTCATCTGCTTGTATCTTTCCCAAGCTTCATAGAGGGATTTACCATCTTTTTGTTTGAAGGTCTGAACATCCACTCTAAGCTTGCTCAGCTTTTGAGGAGGAAAGAACTTAGCCAAGAAGGCCGTGACCAGCTTATCCCAGGAGTCCAAGCTATCTTTAGGTTGAGAGTCCAACCATGTTCTAGCTCTATCTCTTACAGCAAAAGGGAAAAGCATGAGCCTGTAGACTTCAGGATCTACTCCATTAGTCTTAACAGTCTCATGGATCTGCAAGAACTCAGTTAAGAACTGGTAAGGATCTTCCGATGGAAGTCTATGAAACTTGCAGTTCTATTGCATTAGAGTAACTAGTTGAGGTTTCAGCTTAAAATTGTTTGCTCCAATGGCAGGGATTGAGATGCTTCTTCCATCAAACTTGGACGTAGGTGCAGTATAATCACCAAGCATCCTTCTTGCATTATTGTTGTTGGGTTCGGCTGCCATCTCCTTTTTTTGTTCAAAAATTTCAGCAAGGTTGTCTCTGGATTGTTGTAATTTAGCTTCTCTTAGTTTCCTCTTCAGAGTCCTTTCAGGTTCCGGATCAGCTTCAACAAGAATGCCTTTTTCCTTGTTCCTGCTCATATGAGAAAAAAGAGAACAGAAAAGGAAGAAGAATCCTCTATGCCACAGTATAGAGATTTCTTTATGTTAGTAGAAGAAGAATGGAATAAAGAAAGGAGAATCCAAAAACAAGGGTGAGGATAGGGGCAGAGATGAAGAGAAGTGTTAGTAAATGAATAAATAAATAGAATAAGATGAGAGACAGAAGTTTTTGAAAATAATTTTGAAAAGGAGTTAATGATTTTCGAAAATTAAGATAAGAAATAAAATTAAAATTAAAATTTAAAACAATTAATTAATTAAAAAGAATTTTTGAAAAAGCGGGAGGTATTTTCGAAAATTAGAGAGGGAAGAGTAGTTAGGTGGTTTTGAAAAAGATAAGAAACAAACAAAAGTCAAATAGTTAGTTGAAAAAGATTTGAAAATTAATTTTGAAAAGATAAGAAGATAAGAAGTTAGAAAAGATATTTTAAAATCAAATTTTTGAAAAAGATAAAATTTTGAAAAAGATATGATATAAAAGATAAGATAAAAAGATATGATTAAAATTAAAATTGATTACTTTACTAACAAGAAACTAAAAGATAAGATTCTAGAATTTAAAGATTGAACATTTCTTAACAAGAAAGTAACAAACTTCAAATTTTTGAATCAATCATGTTAATTGTTAGCATAATTTTCGAAAATTTTGAAATAAAATTAAGAAAAGATTTTGAAAATAATTTTTGAAATTTTCGAAAATCATAAAAGAAAAATTGAAAAAGATTTGATTTTTGAAAAAAGTTTTGAAAAAGATAAGATTTTTAAAATTGAAAATTTGACTTGACTTACAAGAAACAACTAATTTTAAAATTTTTTGACTAAGTCAACTCAAATTTTCGAAATTTTGAGAGAGTTAAGGAAAAGATATTTTTTATTTTTTTGATTTTTGAATTTTTAATTATGAGAGAGAAAATATAAAAAATGACTGACAACATGAAAATTATGAATCAAAACACATATTGCATGCAAGAACACTATGAATGTCAAGATGAACACCAAGAACACCTTGAAGATCATGATGAACATCAAGAACATATTTTTGAAAAAAAAAAATTATGCAAAGAAAACATGCAAGACACCAAACTTAGAAATCTTTAATGCTTAGACAATATGAATGCAAAAATGCACATGAAAAACAACAAAAGATACAAAACAAGAAAACATCAAGATCAAACAAGAAGACTTACCAAGAACAACTTGAAGATCATGAAGAACACCATGCATGAATTTTCGAAAATGCATAAATTTTTAGAAAAATGCAATTAACACCAAACTTAAAGGTTGACTCAAGACTCAAACAAGAAACACAAAATATTAATTTTTTGTATTTTATTTTATATTTTTCGAAAAACATATAGGAAAAAAAAAAGTAATTAATCCAAATTCCTCAATCAAAATCCTATGAATTAGACATGGCTTAATAGCCAGCCAAGCTAAAACATGTTATATGAAACTCTAGAATTCATTCTTGAAAACTCTGAAAATTTTTCGAAAATTGGTGATAAATTTTTTTTTGAAAGATTTTTGAAAAATTTTTTAAAATAAAACAAAAAAGAAAATTACCTAATCTGAGCAACAAGATGAACCGTCAGTTGTCCAAACTCAAACAATCCCTGGCAACGGCGCCAAAAACTTGGTGGACGAAATTGTGATTCATACTTGAATTGTTGTTCAAAATTAATTCCCAGGTAATGACCCCAAAAACTTGGTGCTCAATACCATGGTCTATTCATAATTTCACAACTTTGCTCAACTAACCAGCAAGTGTACTGCGTCGTTCAAGTAATAAACCTTACATGAGTAAGGGTCGATCCCACAGAGATTGTTGGTATGAAGCAAGCTATG
The DNA here is from genome assembly GCF_014773155.1 of Arachis stenosperma. NCBI lineage: Eukaryota > Viridiplantae > Streptophyta > Magnoliopsida > Fabales > Fabaceae > Arachis > Arachis stenosperma. Next base: position 105,213,562 of record NC_080377.1, on the reverse strand, counting down.
GTCATCTTGTAAATCTCAGTCAGGCGGATAATAAATGGTTATGAGTTTTTAAATAATAATAATAAATAAATAGAAAATAAAAGATAGAAACACTTATGTAGATCATCGATGGGGATTTCAGATAGGCATATGAAGATGTTGTGCTCCTTCTGAATCTCTACTTTCCTACTGCCTTCATCCAATCCTTCTTACTCCTTTCCATGGCAAGCTGTATGTAGGGCATCACCATTGTCAATGGCTACATCCCATCCTCTCAGTGAAAAAGGTCCAAATGCTCTGTCACGGCACGGCTAATCATCTGTCGGTTCTCGATCATGTCAGAATACAATCCCTTGATTCTTTTGCGTTTGTCATCACGCCCAATAATCGCGAGTTTGAAGCTCGTCATAGTCATTCAATCCCAGAATCCTACTCGGAATACCACAGACAAGGTTTAGACTTTTTGGATTCTCATGAATGCCGCCATCAATCTAGCTTATACCACGAAGATTCTGATTAAGGAATCCAAGAGATATGAACCCGGTCTAAGGTAGAACAGGAAGTGGTTGTCAGTCACGCGTTCATAGGTGAGAATGATGATGAGTGTCACGGATCATCACATTCATCATGTTGAAGTGCAACGAATATTTTAGAATAAGAATAAGCGGATTTGAATAGAAAATAGTAGTAATTGCATTAAAACTTGAGGTACAGCAGAGCTCCACACCCTTAATCTATGATGTGTAGAAACTCCACCGTTGAAAATACATAAGTGACAGTGGTCCAGGCATGGCCGAATGGCCAGCCCCCAAAATATTATGTGAATTCAAAATTAAAGGAGAAGGACCAGATATGTTGTCAAAAGACGACTAATACAATAGTAAAATGTCTTATTTATATTAGACTAGCTACTAGGGTTTACAAAAGTAAGTAATTGATGCAGAAATCCACTTCCCGAGCCCACTTGGTATGTGCTTGGGCTGAGCTTGAGCTTTACACGTGCAGAGGCTTCTTTTGGAGTTGAACGCCAAGTTGTAACATGTTTTTGGCGTTCAACTCTGGTTCGTGATGTGTTTCTGGTGTTTGACTCCAGAATGCAACATGGAACTGGCGTTGAGCGCCAGTTTACGTCATCTAATCTCGAATAAAGCGTGGACTATTATATATTGCTGGAAAGCTCTGAATGTCTACTTTCCAACGCCATTAAGAGCGTGCCATTTGGAGTTCTGTAGCTCCAGAAAATCTATTTCGAGTGCAGGGAGGTCAGAATCCAACAGCATCAGCAGTCCTTTGTCAGCCTTCTATCAGAGTTTTGCTCAGGTCCCTCAATTTAAGCCAGAAATTACCTGAAATCACAGAAAAACACACAAACTCATAGTAAAGTCCAGAAATGTGAATTTTATATAAAAACTAATAAAAACGTCCCTAAAAGTAGCTAAATCCTACTAAAAACTACCTAAAAACAATGCAAAAAAGCGTATAAATTATCCGCTCATCACAACACCAAACTTAAATTGTTGCTTGTCACCAAGAAACTGAAAATCAATTAGGATAAAAATAAAATAATATACTATAAATCTCAGAATATCAATGAATATTAATTCTAATTAGATGAGCGGGGCTTGTAGCTTTTTGCTCCTGAACAGTTTTGGCATCTCACTTTATCCTTTGAAGTTTAGAATGATTGGCATCTATAGGAACTTAGAATTTCAGATAGTGTTATTGATTCTCCTAGTTAAGTTTGTTGATTCTTGAACACAGCTACTTTTATGAGTCTTGGCCATGACCCTAAGCACTTTGTTTTCCAGTATTACCACCGGATACATAAATGCCACAGACACATGACTGGGTGAACCTTTTCAGATTGTGACTCAGCTTTGCTAAAGTCCCCAGTTAGAGGTGTCCAGAGCTCTTAAGCACACTCTTTCTGTTTTGGATCACGACTTTAACCACTCAGTCTCAAGCTTTTCACTTAGACCTGCATGCCACAAGCACATGGTTAGGGACAGCTTGATTCAGCCGCTTAGGCCTGGATTTTATTTCTCGGGCCCTCCTATCCATTGATGCTCAAAGCCTTGGATCCTTTTTACCCTTGCCTTTTGGTTTTAAGGGCTATTGGCTTTTTCTGCTTGCTTTTTCTTTTTCTTTCTAATTTTTTTTTGCCATTTTTTTTCCGCAAGCTTTTGCTTTTTCACTGCTTTTTCTTGCTTCAAGAATCAATTTCATGATTTTTCAGATTATCAATAGCATTTCTCTTTTTTCATCATTCTTTCAAGAGCCAACAATTTTAACATTCAGAAACAACAAGATCAAAAATATGCACTGTTTAAGCATTCATTCAGAAAACAGAAAGTATTATCACCACATTAATATAATTAAACTAAATTCAAGGATAATTTCGAAACTCATGTACTTCTTGTTCTTTTTGTATTAAAACATTTTTCATTTACGAAAGGTGAAGAATTCATGGAATTATTCATAGCCTTGAGACATAGTTACTACATACTAATGATCATGTAATAAAGACACAAAACATAGATAAATATGAAGCATAGAAATTGAAAAACAGAAAAATAAGAGCAAGGAGATTAAGAAATGAGTCCACCTTAGTGAGGGTACGCCTTCTTGAAGGACCAATGGTACTTTTTGAGCCCCTCTATGTCTCTTCCTTGCCTTTGTTACTTGATCCCTAGTGATTTTGGTGCTCTTATCCTTAGTTGCTCCCAATAATTGTGTGGAGAAAAATGTATTCCTTAAGGTATCTCAGGGATTTCTTGATGAGGGAATTCCTCATGCTCTCTTGATGTGCAGTCAAATGCTCTTCTACTGAGCTATGGACCCTTGAAATGAATCTCTCCATCTCCCATGACTCGGAGGTGGAAAAAATTTTTTTTGTCTTCCCTTTTCTCTTTTTTTTTTTGAGATTTCTCCGGCCTTAGGTGCCATCAATGGTTATGGAAAAACAAAAAAGCTATGCTTTTACCACACCAAACTTAGAATGTTGCTCGCCCTCGAGCAAAGAAGAAAGAATGGAGGGAGAAGAAGATATGGAGGAGAGGGAGAGATGTGTATGTTTCGGCCATATGGGTGGGATTGGGTGGAGAAGAGATGGATGGATGTGAGTGGTGAAGAGGTGATGGGGAAGAGAGATTAAGGTGATTGGTGAAGAAGAGAGAAGGTGAGTTGAGGTAGGTGGGGATCCTGTGGGGTCCACAGATCCTGAGATGATCCTGTGGGGTTCACAGATCCTAAGGTGTCAAGGATTTACATCCCTGCACCAATAAGGCGTGTAAAATGCCCTCTATATGCAATCCTGGCGTTTAACACCAGATTGATGCTTGTTTCTGGCGTTGAACGCCAGCTTTCCTCAGTGTGCAATCCTAGCATTTAAACGCCAGATTGCTGCATGTTTCTGGCGTTTAACGCCAGATCCATGCTCTGTTCTGGTGTTGAACGCCAGCCAGATGCTCCTTACTGGCGTTTAAACGCCAGTAAGCCTTTCCTCCAAGGTGTGCTATTTCTTCTGCTGTTTTTGATTTTGTTTTTAATTTTTGTATTTATTTGTGACTTCACATGATCATGAACCTAATAAAACATAAAAGAACAATAAAATAAAAAATAAAATTAGATAAATAAAAATTGGGTTGCCTCCCAATAAGCACTTCTTTAATGTCAATAGCTTGACAGTAGGCTCTCATGGAGCCACACAAGTGATCAGGTCAATGTTGTAGACTCCTGATGAGCGGATAATTTGTACGATTTTTGGCATTGTTTTTAGTATGTTTTTAGTAGATTTTAGTTAGTTTTTATTATATTTTTATTAGTTTTTAGTTAAAATCACTTTTCTGGACTTTACTATGAGTTTGTGTGTTTTTCTGTGATTTCAGGTATTTTCTGGCTGAAATTGAGGGACCTGAGCAAAAATCTGATTCAGAGGCTGAAAAGGACTGCATATGCTGTTGTATTCAGACCTCCCTGCACTCGAAGTGGATTTTCTGGAGCTACAGAAGCCCAATTGGCGCGCTCTTAACGGCGTTGGAAAGTAGACATCCTGGGCTTTCCAGCAATGTATAATAGTTCATACTTTGCCCGAGATTTGATGGCCCAAACCGGCGTTCCAAATCAGCTCAAAACTGCCCGGCGTTAAACGCCGGAACTGGCACAAGAATGGGAGTTAAACGCCCAAACTGGCACAAAAGCTGGCGTTTAACTCCAAGAAAAGTCTCTACACGAAAATGCTTCAATGCTCAGCCCAAGCACACACCAAGTGGGCCCGGAAGTGGATTTTTATGTCATTTACTCATTTCTGTAAACCCTAGGCTACTAGTTCTCTACATATAAGACCTTTTACTATTGTATTTTCATCTTTAGATCTTTGAATCTTTTGATCATTTTCGATCTGAGGATCATCTTTGGACGCCTAGTTCTTAGATCATTGGGAGGCTGGCCATTCGGCCATGCCTAGACCTTGTTCTTATGTATTTTCATCGGTGGAGTTTCTACACACCATAGATTAAGGTGTGGAGCTCTGCTGTACCTCGAGTATTAATGCAATTACTATTGTTCTTCTATTCAATTCAGCTTGTTCTTATTCCAAGATATTCACTCGTACCCAAGAACATGAGGAATGTGATGATTATGTGACGCTCATCATCATTCTCACTTATGAACGTGTGCCTGACAACCACTCCCGTTCTACAAGCAAACAAGGCTTGAATGTTTATCTCTTGGATTCCTTAATCAGAATCTTCGTGGTATAAGCTATAATTGATGGCGGCATTCAAGAGAATCCGGAAGGTCTAAACCTTATCTATGGTATTCTGAGTAGGATTCAATGATTGAATGACTGTGACGAGCTTCAAACTCCTGAAGGCTGGGCGTTAGTGACAGACGCAAAAGAATCAATGGATTCTATTCCAACCTGATTGAGAACCGACAGATGATTAGCCGTGCCGTGACAGGGTGCGATGAACATTTTCACTGAGAGGATGGGATTGTAGCCACTGACAACGGTGATGCCCAACATACAGCTTGCCATGGAAAGAAGTAAGAAGGATTGGATGAAGACAGTAGGAAAGCAAAGAGACGAAAGGGACAAAGCATCTCCATACGCTTATTTGAAATTCTCACCAATGAATTACATAAGTATCTCTATCTTTACTTTATGTTTTATTCATATATCATCCATAACCATTTGAATCTGCCTGACTGAGATTTACAAGGTGACCATAGCTTGCTTCATACCAACAATCTCCGTGGGATCGACCCTTACTCGCGTAAGGTTTATTACTTGGACGACCCAGTGCACTTACTGGTTAGTTGTGTGAAGTTGTGAAATTATGTTTAGACCATGGTATTGAGCACCAAGTTTTTGGAACCATTATCGGGGACTATTTGAGTTATGAAAAGTAGAGATCACAATTTCGTGCACCAACTCCCAACACCAAACTTAGAGTTTGGATGTGGGGATTCAACACCAAACTTAGAGTTTGGCTGTCGCCTCCCAATGGTGGGGGCTTTGTTTGACTCTATACTGAGAGAAGCTTTTCATGCTTCCTCTCCATGTTTACAGAAGAACACCCTTGGGTCTTAAACACAAGGTAGTCCCCATCAATTGGAGGAGTAATTCTCCTCTGTTAACATCTATCACAGCTTCTGCTGTGGCTAGGAAGGGTCTTCCAAGGATGATACATTCATCCTCCTCCTTCCTAGTGTCTAAGATTATGAAATCAGCAAGGATGTAAAGGCCTTCAACCTTTACCAACACGTCCTCTACCAATCCATAAGCTTGTCTTACTGCCTTGTCTGCCATTTGCAATGAAAATATAGCAGGCTGTACCTCAATGATCCCTAGCTTCTCCATTACAGAGAGTGGCATAAGATTTATGCTTGACCCCAGGTCACACAGAGCCTTTTCAAAGGTCATGGTGCCTATGGTACAGGGTATTAAGAATTTACCAAGATCTTGTTTCTTTTGAGGTAAAGTTTGCTGAACCCATGTATCTAGTTCACCAATGAGCAAGGGAGGTTCACTTTCCCAAGTCTCATTACCAAACAACTTAGCATTCAGCTTCATGATAGCTCCTAGATATTAAGAAACTTGCTCTCCATTTACATCTTCATCCTCTTCGGAGGAAGAATAATCTTCAGAGCTCATGAATGGCAGAAGGAGGTTTAATAGAATCTCTATGGTCTCTATATGAGCCTCAGATTCCTTTGGGTCCTCAATAGGGACCTCCTTCTTGGTTGGGAGACGTCCAATGAGGCCTTCCTCATTGGGATTCACGTCCTCCCCTTCCTCCTTGCATTCGGCCATATTGACTAGACCAATAGCTTTGCACTCTCTCTTTGGATTCTCTTCAATATTGCTTGGGAGAGTACTAGGAGGAGTTTTAGTTACTTTCTTACTCAGCTGGCCCACTTGTGCCTCCAAATTTCTGATGGAGGACCTTGTCTCACACATGAAACTTAATGTGGCCTTAGACAGATCAGAGACTAAATTTGCTAAATTAGAGGTGCTCTGCTCAGAATTCTCTGTCTGTTGTTGAGAAGATGATGGATAAGGCTTGATATTGCTGAGCCTATTTCTTCCACCATTATTAAATCCTTGTTGAGGCTTTTTTTTATCATTCCAAGAGAAATTTGGATGATTTCTCCATGATGAATTATAGGTGTTTCCATAAGGTTCACCCATGTAATTTACCTCTGCCATTGCAGAGTTTTCAAGATCATAAGCTTCTTCTTCAGAAGATGCCTCTTTAGTACTGTTGGATGCATTTTGCCATCCATTCAGACTTTTAGAAATCATGTTGACTTGCTGAGTCAACATTTTATTCTGAGCCAATATGGCATTCAAGCATCAATTTCAAGAACTCCGTTCCTCTGAGGCGTCCCATTATTCACGGAATTCCTCTCAGAAGTATACATGAATTGGTTATTTACAACCATGTCAATAAGTTCTTGAGCCTCTGCAGGTGTTTTCTTGAGGTGAATGGATCCACCTACAGAACGGTCCAGTGACATCTTAGAGAACTCAGATAAACCATAATAGAATATATCTATCATGGTCCATTCTGAAAACATGTCAGAAGGACATTTTTTGGTCATCTGCTTGTATCTTTCCCAAGCTTCATAGAGGGATTCACCATCTTTTTTTGCATTAGAGTAACTAGTTGAGGTTTCAGCTCAAAATTGTTTGCTCCAATGGCAGGGATTGAGATGCTTCTTCCATCAAACTTGGACGTAGGTGCAGTATAATCACCAAGCTTCCTTCTTGCATTATTGTTGTTGGGTTCGGCTGCCATCTCCTTTTTTTGTTCGAAAATTTTAGCAAGGTTGTCTCTGGATTGTTGTAATTTAGCTTCTCTTAGTTTCCTCTTCAGAGTCCTTTCAGGTTCCGGATCAGCTTCAACAAGAATGCCTTTTTCCTTGTTCCTGCTCATATGAGAAAGAAGAGAACAGAAAAGGAAGAGGAATCCTCTATGTCACAGTATAGAGATTTCTTTATGTTAGTAGAAGAAGAATGGAATAAAGAAAGGAGAATCCAAATACAAGGGTGAGGATAGGGGCAGAGATGAAGAGAAGTGTTAGTAAATGAATAAATAAATAGAATAAGATGAGAGAAAGAAGTTTTTGAAAATAATTTTGAAAAGGAGTTAATGATTTTCGAAAATTAAGATAAGAAATAAAATTAAAATTAAAATTTAAAACAATTAATTAATTAAAAAGAATTTTTGAAAAAGCGGGAGGTATTTTCGAAAATTAGAGAGGGAAGAGTAGTTAGGTGGTTTTGAAAAAGATAAGAAACAAACAAAAAGTCAAATAGTTAGTTGAAAAAGATTTGAAAATTAATTTTGAAAAGATAAGAAGATAAGAAGTTAGAAAAGATATTTTAAAATCAAATTTTTGAAAAAGATAAAATTTTGAAAAAGATATGATATAAAAGATATGATTAAAATTAAAATTGATTACTTCACTAACAAGAAACTAAAAGATAAGATTCTAGAATTTAAAGATTGTACTTTTCTTAACAAGAAAGTAACAAACTTCAAATTTTTGAATCAATCATATTAATTGTTAGCATAATTTTCGAAAATTTTGAAATAAAATTAAGAAAAGATTTTGAAAATAATTTTTGAAATTTTCGAAAATCATAAAAGAAAAAATGAAAAAGATTTGATTTTTGAAAAAAGTTTTGAAAAAGATAAGATTTTTAAAATTGAAAATTTGACTTGACTTACAAGAAACAACTAATTTTAAAATTTTTTAACTAAGTCAACTCAAATTTTCGAAATTTTGAGAGAGTTAAGAAAAAGATATTTTTTATTTTTTGATTTTTGAATTTTTAATTATGAGAGAGAAAACATAAAAAATGACTCACAACATGAAAATTATGAATCAAAACACATAATGCATGCAAGAACACTATGAATATCAAGATGAACACCAAGAACACCTTGAAGATCATGATGAACATCAAGAACATATTTTTGAAAAAAAAAATTATGCAAAGAAAACATGCAAGACACCAAACTTAGAAATCTTTAATGCTTAGACAATATGAATGCAAAAATGCACATGAAAAACAACAAAAGATACAAAACAAGAAAACATCAAGATCAAACAAGAAGACTTACCAAGAACAACTTGAAGATCATGAAGAACACCATGCATGGATTTTCGAAAATGCATAAATTTTTAGAAAAATGCAATTGACACCAAACTTAAAGGTTGACTCAAGACTCAAACAAGAAACACAAACTATTAATTTTTTTTTGTATTTTATTTTATATTTTTCGAAAAACATATAGGAAAAAGAAAGTAATTAATCCAAATTCCTCAATCAAAATCCTATGAATTAGACATGGCTTAATAGCCAGCCAAGCTAAAACATGTTATATGAAACTCTAGAATTCATTCTTGAAAACTCTGAAAATTTTTCAAAAATTGGTGATAACTTTTTTTTGAAAGATTTTTGAAAAATTTTTTAAAATAAAACAAAAAAGAAAATTACCTAATCTGAGCAACAAGATGAACCGTCAATTGTCCAAACTCGAACAATCCCCGGCAACGGCGCCAAAAACTTGGTGGACGAAATTGTGATTCATACTTGAATTGTTGTTCAAAATTAATTCCCAGGTAATGACCCCAAAAACTTGGTGCTCAATACCATGGTCCATTCATAATTTCACAACTTCGCTCAACTAACCAGCAAGTGTACTGGGTCGTTCAAGTAATAAACCTTACAGGAGTAAGGGTCGATCCCATAGAGATTGTTGGTATGAAGCAAGCTATGGTCATCTTGTAAATCTCAGTCAGGCGGATAATAAATGGTTATGAGTTTTTGAATAATAATAATAAATAAACAGAAAATAAAAGATAGAAACACTTATGTAAATCATCGATGGGAATTTCAGATAGGCATATGAAGATGCTGTGCTCCTTCTGAATCTCTGCTTTCCTACTGCCTTCATCCAATCCTTCTTACTCCTTCCATGGCAAGCTGTATGTAGGGCATCACCGTTGTCAATGGCACCATCCCATCCTCTCAGTGAAAAAGGTCCAAATGCTCTGTCACGGCATGGCTAATCATCTGTCAGTTCTCGATCATGTCGTAATAGAATCCCTTGATTCTTTTGCATTTGTCATCACGCCCAACAATCGCGAGTTTGAAGCTCGTCACAGTCATTCAATCCCAGAATCCTACTCGGAATACCACAGACAAGGTTTAGACTTTCCGGATTCTCATGAATACCGCCATCAATCTAGTTTATACCACGAAGATTCTGATTAAGGAATCCAAGAGATATGCACCCGGTCTAAGGTAGAATGGAAGTGGTTGTCAGTCACGCGTTCATAGGTGGGAATGATGATGAGTGTCACGGATCATCACATTCATCAAGTTGAAGTGAAACAAATATCTTAGAATAAGAATAAGCGGAATTGAATAGAAAATAGTAGTAATTGCATTAAAACTCGAGGTACAGCAGAGCTCCACACCCTTAATCTATGGTGTGTAGAAACTCCACCGTTGAAAATACATAAGTGACAGTGGTCCAGGCATGGCCGAATGGCCAGCCCCCAAAATATGATGTGAAATTAAAATTAAAGGAGAAGGACCAGATATGTTGTCAAAAGACGACTAATACAATAGTAAAATGTCTTATTTATATTAGACTAGCTACTAGGGTTTACAGAAGTAAGTAATTGATGCAGAAATCCACTTCCCGGGACCACTTGGTGTGTGCTTGGGCTGAGCTTGAGCTTTACACGTGCAGAGGCTTCTTTTGGAGTTGAACACTAAGTTGTAACATGTTTTTGGCGTTCAACTCTGGTTCGTGACGTGTTTCTGGCGTTTGACTCCAGAATGCAACATGGAACTGGCGTTGAGCGCCAGTTTACGTCATCTAAGCTCGAATAAAGCATGGACTATTATATATTGCTGGAAAGATCTGGATGTCTACTTTCCAATGCCGTTGAGAGTGCGCCATTTGGAGTTCTGTAGCTCCAGAAAATCCTTTTCGAGTACTGGGAGGTTAGAATCCAACAGCATCAACAGTCCTTTGTCAGCCTTCTATCAGAGTTTTGCTCGGGTCCCTCAATTTCAACCAGAAATTACCTGAAATCACAGAAAAATACACAAAGTCATAGTAAAGTCCAAAAATGTGAATTTTATATAAAAGCTAATAAAAACATCCCTAAAAGTAGCTAAATCCTACTAAAAGCTACCTAAAAACAATGCCAAAAAGCGTATAAATTATCCGTTCATCACACCTCTAACTGTGGACTTTAGCAAAGATGAGTCACAATCTGAAAAGGTTTACCTAGTTATGTGTCTGTGGCATTTATGTATCCAGTGGTAATACTGGAAAACAAAGTGCTTAGGGTCACGGCCAAGACTCATAAAATAGCTGTGTTCAATAATCAATACACTGAACTAGGAGAATCAATAACACTATCTAAAATTCTGAGTTCCTATAGATACCAATCATACTGAATCTCAAAGGAGAAAGTGAGATGCCAAAACTGTTGAGAAGCAAAAAGCTACAAGCCCCGCTCATTTAATTAGGACTAAGTTTCATTGATACTGTGGGATTCGTTGTATATTCTCTTCTGAAAAGGTGTTGTGATGAGCGGATAATTTATACGCTTTTTGGCATTATTTTTAGGTAGTTTTTAGTAGGATCTAGCTACTTTTTGGGATGTTTTTATTAGTTTTATGCAAAATTCATCTTTCTGGACTTTACTATGAGTTTGTGTGTCATTCTGTGATTTCAAGTATTTTTTGGCTAAAATTGAGGGACCTGAGCAAAAATCTGATTCAGAGGCTGACAAAGGACTACTGATGCTGTTGGATTCTGACCTCCCTGAACTCAAAGTGGATTTTCTGGAGCTACAGAACTCCAAATGGCGCGCATTTAATTGCTTTGGAAAGTAGACATCCAGGGCTTTCCAGCAATATATAATAGTCCATACTTTGCTCGCGTTTTGACGATGCAAACTGGCGTTCAAACGCCCCTTCTCTGCCCTATTCTGAAGTCAAAACGCCAAAACTGGCATAAAAGTTGGAGTTAAACACCCAAACTAGCATAAAAGCTGGCGTTTAACTCCAAGAGAAGCCTCTACACGTGTGAAGCTCCATGCTCAGCCCAAGCACACACCAAGTGGGCCCGGAAGTGGATTTATGCATCATTTACCTACTTTTGTAAACCCTAGTAGCTAGTTTCATTATAAATAGGACCTTTTACTATTGTATTATCATTTTTTGATCTCTTGATCACGTTTTGGGGGCTGGCCTCACAGCCATACCTGGACCTTGTTCTTATGTATTTTCAACGGTGGAGTTTCTACACACCATAGATTAAGGTGTGGAGCTCTGCTGTTCCTCGAGTATTAATGCAACTACTATTGTTCTTCTATTCAATTCATGCTTATTCTTATTCTAAGATATTAATTCGCACTTCAACCTGAGGAATGTGATGATCCGTGACACTCATCACCATTCTCACTTATGAACGCGTTCCTGACAAACACTTCGGTTCTACCTGCGAAAGCTAGAGTGTGTATCTCTTGGATTCCTGGTCCACGATGCATGGTTGCCTCGCCTGACAACCGAGCCTTCCATTCCGTGAGATCAGAGTCTTCGTGGTATAAGCTAGAATTATTGGCGGCCATTCCTGAGATCCGGAAAGTCTAAACCTTATCTGTGGTATTCCGAGTAGGATCTGGGAAGGGATGACTGTGACGAGTTTCAAACTCGCGACTGTAGGGCGTAGTGACAGACGCAAAAGGATAGTAAATCCTATTCCTACACGATCGAGAACCAACAGCTGATTAGCCATGCGGGAAACCATAGAGGACCTTTTTCGCTGAGAGGACGGGAGGTAGCCATTGACACCGGTGAAACCCAACATACAGCTTGCCATGGAAAGGAGTATGAAGGATTGGATGAATACAGTAGGAAAGCAGAGATTCAAAAGGAACAAAGCATCTCTATGCACTTATCTGAAATTCTCACCAATGAATTACATAAGTATCTCTATCTTTACTTTATGTTTTATTTATCTTTTTAATTATGAAAACTCTATCACCCATTTAAATCCGCCTGACTGAGATTTACAAGGTGATCATAGCTTGCTTCAAGCCGACAATCTCCGTGGGATCGACCCTTACACACGTAAGGTATTACTTGGACGATCCAGTGCACTTGCTGGTTAATTGTGCGAAGTTGTGACAAAGTATGATTCACGTTTGAGAGCTCCAAGTCTTTGGTGCCATTGTTGATGATCACAATTTCGTGCACCAATAAGCCACACTAATTTTTAGGACCTCAACTCCTCCCGAATAGTGTTGGTCAAGAGAATTGTGAAGGATAGATTCCCAATTCTAATGCTCATGACTCCCCTTCCGAGGCTCAACAAGCATTCAACAGATTCAAACCCCCTTCCGGAGTGAATGAATCTCAATTAAAACAGAGGATACCCTATAGCTACCCAAGCGAATTGAAAAGAAGAAGAAGTTTACTCAATCATGTGAATTATAATAGAGCTCCTCCCCTAATAAAGTGGGGTTCAATTGATCATTGCTCTAAGAACACTTGCATAGAATTTAGTACAGAAGTGTAGAATTGCAGAAAAACAAAAGTGTAGAAAATTGGAATTGCATAAAAGAAAAACTGACTTCAGTACAAACTTAAAGAAGAAAGTGCAGAAAGTAAAAGGGGTACAAAAGAGAAACTCTACACTAAACTCTCTGGAGTCTCTAATCCTCCAAGAGAGCTCTGGAGTCTCTAATCCTCTAGTCTCTACTCCTATGAGAGTGATGAGCGGATAATTTATACGCTTTTTGGCATTGTTTTTAGTATATTTTTAGTATGATTTAGTTAGTTTTTAGTATATTTTTATTAGTTTTTAGTTAAAATTCACTTTTCTGGACTTTACTATGAGTTTGTATGTTTTTCTGTGATTTCAGGTATTTTCTGGCTGAAATTGAGGGACCTGAGCAAAAATCTGATTCAGAGACTGAAAAGGACTGCAGATGCTGTTGGATTCTGACCTCCCTGCACTCGAAGTAGATTTTCTGGAGCTACAGAAGCCCAATTGGCGCGCTCTCAACGGCGTTAGAAAGTAGACATCCTGGGCTTTCCAGCAATGTATAATAGTCCATACTTTGCCTGAGATTTGATGGCCCAAACGGGCGTTCCAAATCAGCTCAAGAATGCCCGGCATTTAACGCCGGAACTGGCACAAGAATGGGAGTTAAACGCCCAAACTGGCACGAAAGCTGGCGTTTAACTCCAAGAAGAGTCTCTACACGAAAATGCTTCAATGCTCAGCCCAAGCACACACCAAGTGGGCCTGGAAGTGGATTTTTATGTCTTTTACTCATCTTTGTAATTCTTAAGCTACTAGTTCCCTATAAGTAGGACCTTTTACTATTGTATTTTCATCTTTTGATCACTTGAGATCTCTAGATCATCTTTGGACGTCTAGTTCTTAGATCATTGGGAGGCTGGCCATTCGGCCATGCCTAGACCTTGTTCTTATGTATTTTCAACGATGGAGTTTCTACACACCATAGATTAAGGTGTGGAGCTCTGCTGTACCTCGAGTTTTAATGCAATTACTATTGTTCTTCTATTCAATTCAGCTTGTTCTTATTCCAAGATATTCATTCGCACTCAAGAACTTGATGAATGTGATGATTATGTGACGCTCATCATCATTCTCACTTATGAACGCGTGCCTGACAACCACTCCCGTTCTACAAGCAAACAAGGCTTGAATGTTTATCTCTTGGGTTCTTTAACCGGAATCTTTGTGGTATAAGCTAGAATTGATGGCGGCATTCAAGAGGATACGGAAGGTCTAAACCTTGTCTGTGGTATTCTGAGTAGGATTCAATGATTGAATGACTTTGACGAGCTTCAAACTCACGATTGTGGGGCGTTAGTGACAGACGCAAAAGAATCACTGGATTCTATTCCGACATGATCGAGAACCGACAGCTGGATAGCCGTGCCGTGACAGGGTGCGTTGAACATTTCCACTGAGAGGACGGGATTGTAGCCACTGACAACGGTGATGCCCAACATACAGCTTGCCATGGAAAGGAGTAAGAAGGATTGGATGAAGACAGTAGGAAAGCAGAGAGACGAAAGGGACAAAGCATCTCCATTCGCTTATCTGAAGTTCTCACCAATGAATTACATAAGTATCTCTATCTTTATCTTTATGTTTTATTCATATATCATCCATAACCATTTGAGTCTGCCTGACTGAGATTTACAAGGTGACCATAGCTTGCTTCATACCAACAATCTCCGTGGGATCGACCCTTACTCGCGTAAGGTTTATTACTTGGACGACCCAGTGCACTTGCTGGTTAGTTGTGCGAAATTGTGTTTATGCCATGGTATTGAACGCCAAGTTTTTGGATTCATTACCGGGGATTATTTGAGTTGTGAAAAGTATTGATCACAATTTCGTGCACCAGAGAGCCTCCTGCTCCAAGCTCTCCTTTCTCAATGAAACTGATGCCTTTATATAGGTTTTCCTAAATTACAAATTGAAATGAAATTAAACACAAATTACAATCAAATCAAAATTAAATCTAGATGATTCTTGTGGCCTTGATTGAGTGATATGAATGGGCTTTCTTGCTTGTTTAAATGGTCTTGGAATGAAATTAATTGAACCACAATTCTGCTCCCAGGAGAACACAGCGTTTTTTAGGAGGCATAGCGCTCGAGCACCCAGGCGCACGCATCGCCCACCCGTAAGCGTGGTTCAGCAATTTGGCACATCGACGCGTACGCGTCACCCACGCGTATGCGTCACCTTCAGCGCTCTTAAGGAGAGTGTAACGTTCGCGTCAAGAGCGCTCCTCCACGCGTACGCATCACCCACGCCTACGCGTATTCCTTCAAAAATGCCACTTTCACGCTGCCGCTTCATCCACACGTTCGCATGCTCCTTCAAAAATATCACACCGACGCGTACGCGTCGCCAACCAAATTTTTCCACTCTGTTATCGCAGGCGCTCTTGGGTGAAGAATGTAACGCTCTTGTCTAACGAACGTAGCTCCTCCTGTGCGTACTCACATTGGGTCGTGCGTTCGCACCTAAACACATAGCATTTTTTTTAGAAAAACGGAGCGCCAAGCTTCCTTGATTTAATCATGGGCCACGCTTTTAAAAGCATGGCCTAAGGTTCAAAAACATGCTCAAGCTTCAAAGTGTATCCAAAAATTCTTCTTTTCTTCTTTTGAGTTTAATTTGTGCTTTTTGCTTCTTTTTCTATTTATTTCCTACAAAATTTATAAAATCAAAAGATCAAAGCAATATACTATTTAAGCACTAAAACACTCAATAATTAAGCTTTAATCATTAATTTCTTGTATGAAAAAACATAGAAAAACCTAACATGATGCGCAGTCATCACGCCGCAATCTCGACAAGCGGGATTAACCACCGTTCTTACCAGGCACATAGCGACTCATCAATCTCAGTATATAAATAGTATATAATAAATCTCAGTGATAATTACTCATATAGCACAAGTCCATTAATACTTATCTCATCAATCTCATCAACCACAATCATTCATTTCCAAGTTCCAAATTCATCATAACCATCATCAGTTCTCAATAGGTTATCATCTTATCACTTTACCAATCCACTCAAGTCATTTCATCCACAGAATTTTTCAAGTCTAAGTCACCGTCTTCTAAACATATTAACAAAACATATCTAAATTAAGTTACCTAACTCATCCTCACTAGCTTCAAAGCCTAATCACAAGCTAAGAGTCTTAAATAGAGGTTAGAGAAGTTTAGAAAGCTAGAGAATCATTAAAATGTAAAAAAAAAAAAAAAAAAACAAGCTTTCAGCAAAATAGGGGTCATGCATACGCATGCCCTATCTCGCGTACGCATGGGTGTCAATTTTCCCAAGTCGCGCACACATTCTCCATTCGCAGGCTCGCATTGTATGCAACATGCCGTGTACGCATGCCTGTAAAAATGACATTCTCGTGTATGCATGCAAGTGTCGTGTACACGTATGCATGCAAGTGTCGTGTACACAAAATTAAAAAAAGATTCATAAGATAAGAAATGATCACTGTTGTAAAACAAACTTTCTTAAATATATCTTTCTATGATAATTTTAAAACCCATCTACTGAGACCTTTGGGTTAAAATCTCAGCCCCTACAGCCCTATATTTTTTAGAAAACGGACAAGGAAGCCTATGAAGAGTTTATTGAGCATTTGGTCGTGCTTTATTTGTTTTATTAGATGTTCCCTCGTCTTTGTTATTGTTATTTACATTCTTATAAAAAGGAATAGGAGTTGTAATTATATATGTTTGTATATTACTTGTATATATTATTCTTGCATATGTAAAAGTGTTGTGATGCTTTGTATATATGTATGTACGTATAAAAGAAAAAAATATTTCTAATTTTTCAAAGAAAAGTCAATAAGGATTTCGGGTGAAAGCTCCTACTTATTATCGTTATATATAGAAGTCATCGTAATATCCTCGTTATCAGAGTAGCACAACCAGAAGCGTGACATTCTGGTAGTGAGGGTGTTACATCTTCCTTGGGTCTCGGTTGAGATTGATGGGATTCTTGAACCCCTGATGTCTCATTGAAATTTTCCTCCCTCATGTTGAGCTTAGAAAATCCTTTGACAAGTTAACAGGTGCTGGTCTCGAGGGTTCTTGTTCTCCTTACTGAAGTTGCCCATTCCTTCATACTTCTTTTCTCCAACTTTGTAACTAAATTGATCCGGCTTGAGTTCTTTTGTAATTTGATCTTCCCCCTACTTACCTTCAACAATGTCTTCTAGTAAGAATTCACAGGTTCTGTTTTCTTGGCCTAGATGTCCATAGTATCGACAATAGATTCCAATTCTCTCATATCATAGCTGCACCACAATCTTCTTTTCACCCGGGCCTACTAGATTAATTTTTTCAAGTAGCATTCTTGTGGCATCCATATGAACTCTTACTTTCACAATCCTCCGCTCCCTTCCTTGGATATCGAAGAAGTCTACCTCTATAGTTTCTCCTAATCTATCACCTATTTTATATCCAAGCTCTAGGGTTTTACAATATTCAAAGAGTCCCTAGAGTTGTACCCAAATAAGTATTTTTGAATAATCTTTCTTTTCAACTTCAATTTCTACCTTCCATCACCATAGGTCAATGATATAATTTTTTAAGAGTCATTGAGAGCCCTCTCTATTCTAATCATATCAGTTCTTTGTCAAAAAAAATATTATCACAATAATCAATAACTCTAAAATCCTCCAATATCTCCCATATAGCTCCCAATGCTGCCTCCAAAGTACCAATTGAAAATTTTGAGTCTAGCATCAGTCTCCCTATGAGATTTCGTTCACAATTTTTATTATACTATATATTTAATAATTTATTAAAAAAACATTAATATTACGAATATCATAGCAATAAAAATTACTTTTAAAAAATATTGTATCTATTTTTTAAAAAATAAATAGGTCCCTGACCAATTTGACGTTAAAACAACGTCCTTTTTTTAAGTGAACAAGGACAAATAAGTCTTGACCAATTTAAATTTTAAAAAAAATAATTTTTTAACCCACTTAACAATGAAGGATGACATTTAACATGCCAACTCATCATCCAAATATGTCACTTAAACAATTTTTATTACAAATAACAATAAAAATACCAGAAAAATTGCATTGTCCCAAAGCATTAAAAAACAGGGACTGAATTGAGCTTTTTTTGTTTATGTTAAGAGGCTCTTTGTCCTTTAAGTTGACAAATTTAGGTGTTCACTCTTTAAAAAAGTTAATCCTATATCGACATTGATTAATTAATTAATTTGAATAGCAATGAGTATTTTATGAATGAGTAAACATCAAGAAGTTCGAAAACAACAAGACACATAAATCATAGGAAGTATTTTAGATATGACTGGAAGTAAAGTGTTCTAATATTTTTAGTCTTTGATCTTTAATCATAAAATATATACGTAGTTGAGATCAACAAGTAAAAACATTGAAACACCTTGGTTCCTAATATACCTGACATGCATCTTAAAATCATATACTAATAACTACAAAAAATATAGACACATCATATAAGCAATGAAAACTAATGGTGACAGTTTGGCATAGAACGTACGATGGGATAGAAGAAGGGACAGCATAGTTTACACTAAGACAATAGGTAAGCAACTATTGACATTTTACTTAAATTTCACTTTTCAACTTTATTTTTTCAATCCATTGAAAATCTCTAACCTAATCCCAGTTAATTTTACATGAACTAACTAGTTATCTTGATTTCCATAACCTAGCCTAGAAAGACCTAAGAACCGTTAGGCTTTAACAAATAAACGCTTGAGCACTCCCTCAAGCTCAAATTCAAGACCACTCCATTGAAAACCGTTGTCATTTGCCACCCAAGAAGATGCTCAACCTTTTAATTTGATCTATTTTGTTGAAAGGAATTGTATACTCCATCTTCAATGAAACTTCACTTTCAGTTGAGGCCACATTTACTCGTGGTTTTTTTTTTTTTTTAGTATTACATTTACTTGTGTTAAACACTATATAAGATTAGATTATATTTAAGCCCAGTTTTGTCAAGGAAAACATAATTCAAGGTCTACATTCAGTTGTGATTATCAGACAGAAAAATGAGTTTCTTATTAAAAATGTGCAAAAATCTAAAGCATTGGAATAATCAAAATTCAGAGCCTTAAACTTGCCAATATCCAAGGAATGCATCATTCTACATTGTATACAATTCTTCAATTGCCCCCAATTTATTAAATCAAATTAGTGCTGTTCATGCAGGAATTGGAGTGAAGCTGGAAGAGCTTTGCAAGCTAGCAGCATATTTTCGAGCCCAAAGGTCATAGTGAACGATCTCCTCGAGCGAAGGTGATGTTACCAATTCCTCTTGATGCTTCTCACATGTTAGCTCCACAACCTTGAAGATATCCAAATAGCTGATCCTGCAAGTAGAGGGGAAAAAATGGGGGTTGAGAAGAGAATTTCAATTTACATTGCTTACCAAACACCTATGGGACTTGGATAAATTTGTAGCCGCGAATTCTTTGTAAAAGAATTAATATAATGAAAATACTCTGAGCTGCATTATTGGCAAGGAAATAAAGCAATGCTTGTGCGTAAAATATGTGAAATTCTTACTTTTCATCAATAAACATTTCTACAGCTTTCTCGTTTGCTGCACTAAGAACTCCTGTCATCGTGCCTCCAGCACGACCAGCAGCATAGGCAAGATTCATGGATGGATATTTGACATTGTCGGGAGCTTTAAATGTTAAAGAACCAAGCCTGAATCATCACACATTTCAAATATGGCTCAGTCAAACAAAAAATACAAGAACAAATTTTCTGTGCCCAATCCCATTTAATTAAATACTTCATTTTACATCATGAAATTTCATGATAGAAATGGAGTAGTGGAAGTTATAGGATCATTGTTCATCGTCTGATCATTCGTAACAAGAACGGTCTCAAAATTTACAACTCTATTTCAAGTGGATTGGTCTATTTTCTTCAGTGTGGGTAGACTATAGATAATTTGAAGATCTTGAAATATGTAAGATGCAGGGGAAAATGGTATTACTTGCAAAGATCAAGGCGAGGCCAAGTTATTTCAGAGCAGTAAATTCTCTCGGGCCATGACATAGTATAGAGGATCGGTAAACGCATATCAGGCCACCCCAACTGTGCCAAAACTGATGAATCCTGAAATTTAAAATAATCTATCATTTCTTCTATTCTTTTCATGATATATATGTTAACAAACTATTCATTATCAACTCCATATATCTGAAGAGATATTACAAAGATGAAGAAAACCAGTATAGTATAAGGGTCAAACCTGTGTTTCTATCATGGAATGTATGATAGATTGTGGATGAATGACAATTTCGATATTATCATAGTCAGCTCCAAACAAGTAATGTGCTTCAATTACTTCTAGACCCTGTTATGAAGAAAATTACCTTTATAACAAGGAAATCTAGATTATATAATTAAACAGATATGTAAGAAGAATCTTTTAATACGATATGTTGACAAAAGGAATAAAACCTTATTGAAAAGGGTAGCCGAGTCCACGGTTATCTTTTTCCCCATATTCCAGTTGGGATGTTTTAATGCATCAGCAACTTTAACATCTTTCAGTTTTTCAACAGGCCAATCCCTATGATCACCAAGAAGACACACTTAAAAACGGAACATTTGATTATCTAGAGAAACAGTTAAACTATGACTCTTGTGAAATGAAAAACGGAAAAGTTGAGACATGTTAGGTTTATTCTACACACCTGAAAGCACCTCCAGATGCAGTTAAAATAATTCTCCTAAGTGAACCTTCTGTCAACCCCTGGATGCACTGAAGCAAAGAAAATGCTTTTCAGTTTTCGCAGCAAGAAGTGGATTAGGATGATACAAAATTGTTCTTTTGTCATTGATCTTGTTGTAGACACAAATTTTTATAGATTATGTGCTTTTTTATACCTGAAAAATGGCAGAATGTTCTGAATC
This sequence comes from Arachis stenosperma, assembly GCF_014773155.1. Lineage (NCBI taxonomy): Eukaryota > Viridiplantae > Streptophyta > Magnoliopsida > Fabales > Fabaceae > Arachis > Arachis stenosperma. The sequence goes on along the minus strand of NC_080377.1, from coordinate 105,192,502 downwards.
GGCTGGGAGTATTTTTATATTATGCTTTTTAGCAAGAGGAAGAACAAAAGGACCTCCAGCAATCAATGTCTCTTTGTTGGCCAATGCTATGTCTTTCCCTGCTTCAATTGCAGCAACTGTTGGCTAATAATAAAATAATGAGAGGAACTTCAGCTTTCTAATATCTGTTATCCGATAAGCTATAACAAATACCATCTCTACTTCAGCATCTTAGTATGGACTTCGTTAATATAAAAAGGAATTTCTAACTTTAATGATATCAACAGTTTCTTATACTTCTGTTGTGTCTCTTTTATCTAACTGTTGTTTCCAGTAAACAAGCTATGTTATTACGCATACAACAATATTCAGTAACTTCAATGCGTTAATGGGGTCAATTTTCTTCTGAAAAAACAATAATGATGTTGTTATGTTGGAAACTGATTGCTTAGGCAAAATGATCAAAAACAGGGAAGGAAATAAAAAATGGTTACCTTTAGTCCTGCACATCCTACTATTCCTGTGACTACACTAACAGCATCCGGGTGACGAGCAACCTGAAAATATAAAAGCTTGTGAAAAAACAATATTGGCTCTCTAAGCCGCATTATATCATATGAAGAAACAAGAGTTCAACCTCAATAACTCCCTGCTCTCCAGGGATGATCTCAGGCTTTTGTTCAACGGAAGCCAAAGCCTCTTTAAGTTCAGCAATTAGGGATTCATTTCTTACAGCAACAAGTTGAGGCTTAAATCTCTTAACCTGCGAGACATAAATATTCAAAAAGATTAGTCTTTCTTTCTCCAGTTGGTATATCACAATTATTAGAGACACGACAAAGCCTTATATTAAGGAATTTAACTTTTCAAAATTTTAGTCTTCATGAATTATCTACTCCAATTAAAAGGAAAACTCAAGGGAGTGAATCACAGGGAACTCCATTGAAAATATTTAGTTTTAAGATTTGATTTTATTGGTAGCAGGACAAATGAATCCAAAATTCCAGTACATGCTTGAGAGAAAGTATTTACCTGATCTGCAAGAAGCGTTACGTTCGAACCTGCAGCAAGTGCCACAACTTTGAACTTATCTGGATTCTCAGCAACGATATCGAGTGTCTACAAAAACATAAGAGCAAAGATGAATCACATCAAATCAAGGAACAAGAAACAAAGCCAAGTCAAACTACATATACAAGTAGTAAACACATTCTTTTGAATTGTATCACTAAAAACACAAACTACTTCCGAAAAATTCTTGCAAACACACAATATATCACAAGTAAAGAAAGCATCTGATCTTAGATTACATCTCATTCCAATAGATAGCTATGACACAGTTTGTAATGCTATGATTCTATGCTAGAGTGATATTCCATTTCCACCTATACCTGAGTTCCGATTGAACCAGTACTTCCGACGATTGAGATGGGTTTCGGCCCCTCCCAAGTCTTGCGGTTCTGTTCCGGGACCGCCCTTCCTGGCCATGCTGGTGGTGGTGGTACCTGCACTGAGCAGGAAACTCTTCTTCCTGCTGCAGCTCCACAGTGTTTTCTTTTCAGAGCAAAATGACCTGAAACATCAAAATGGTCATGGAAAAGTCAACCACCCAATCACCATGTACTATGCAATGACCATCAAAACAAAAACTAAAGCCAATGGTTCAATATTAATTAAAAGAAAAAAAAAACAAGGTTCAACATTCAACAAACAAAAAATCATACTATGTAATAACACAACAACAGTAGCAATAGCATAAAAAAAATGGAGGGTACCTAACAGGATAGTCTCAAACAAAAAGGGAAAAAAATGGAAAGTGAGCATAATTTGAGGGAAAACAAAAATCAAACCAAACCGAACCAAGACAAATTCAAACACATCGAATTTCTTCCTCTTCTTCTATAAAGTTGAGAACTTTAGAGGAATAAACTAAGAGAACCTGGAAACTTTGCAGTGAGGATGTTAGACTTGAGGGAATCAGTGAAGAAAATAGACTTGACTTCAGCTGGGGAAGGCAAATTGAGAGCCATGACAAGAGAAAAACGAAGCTGAACCCAAATCCAGTACCAAATTCAACAAGAAAAATAATGAAAGTTTGAAAGTACAGTATCCCAGATAAAAAGTGTAGCAAAAAAAATGGTGGGAATTGCTATGGAGGAAGAAAAAGAAAGGCTTTGGATTAATAACCAACAATGGAAGTGAGAATAGATGTGGTTTATTATCATTAACGAAAGATTGTATTGTTTTTTATGTTTAAAAAGAAAATTTACCCTCTTTATTATATTTTTTTTATTTTCAAGTTTAGGAGTCCGAGCCTCTTATTTAATGAGCACTGAATCTGAAATTATAAAAGTATTCAAAGTTTTTCGACCAGTCAATTTCCAACTTCCAAGAGTGTTTCTAAAATGTATTCTAATACTATGCTTTAAGTATATTTAAACAAATACGTTGTTATGTTTTTAAAATGTATGTTTAAAACAATAAGATAGATTTTGCTAGTATGATTTTAAAATAATATTTGAAAACATATTGTAAAAACATATTTTATTAAAAATTATTATAAGAAAATTAATACATTTTAATATATTAAATATACTAAAATTTTAAATAATTAATTTTATATTTACTACATAATTAATTATCAAAAAATAATTAATTAACTATAATATTTTACGGTATATACATTAAAATTAAACTATTTAAAATATAAAATTAGAAGTTAGAATACGTCTTAATTTTTATAAAAAGAAAATGAAAACCGTTTGAATAAAATGCTTTTTTATACTATTTTACAATTGTCATGCGGAATAATTGAATGGGAATTGAAAAATGCAAGTGGTGAGCAAGTTGCAATTTAATGATTATTGATGGGTGTAAAGGATAATATTAATTGAACGTCTATAAGTTAGGTGTTGAAAGGAAGACTTAATTAAAATCGAAAATTAATTAAATTAAATTAATTTTGATATAAAAGTGAAATGTTCAAAAGATATTCGTTGACTGTAAGTTTAGATAAGGAAGAAATTAGTCACTACTGTTCAGCGATCCATAAAATATTCAAACACAAAAAAAATATGTAACAGCACACAAAATGCTGAGGAAAGAGATGTGTGGGATCTAAGACCATCTCGGAAACTCATCTCAGTTCCTGTTTATGGCCCACCTGTCATAAAAAATAACTCCACATCAGTTTTTGCGTCATAAACAGTAAATAGGAACTCAAAGCATCTCTCTCTTCTCCATTAGGAGGAACTAACTTTAGTCCCTGTTGTGGTCCCACTTAATTAATTAATTAAAAAACTTGTAATTAATGTAATTAATTTTTTTTAATAATAAAATTTAAATATTTAAATTTAAAAATAATTCACTATTAAAATATATTAATATTAAATAGATTCATATATAACAATAATACACAATAGATGAATTCGGGGTTACACTAATTTGTAAAATTACTTAATACAAAGAAAAACATAATTAAACTCTATAGTTGACGACAAGCATTGTGAAATTGCCATATGTGTTCAATCAAGTCCTCCTTCAATTGTCTATGCTGCTGCCTATTTCGAAGTTGGGCATTTCTTTGGAGAAATTGATGGTATGGTGCAAAATCTTCCTCTCCCAGCTGAGGTTGTGATAAGCCATTTTCAACATCATCATACTCTAAGCCTTGAGCAAAATTTCCTGCATAGCTGTCTCTTTCATCCTCAACAACCATATTATGCAATATAATACAAGCTCTCATTATGTTGGCAAGCTTTTTCTTTTCCCAAAAACGAGCTGGACCACGTATAATTGCAAAGCGTGCTTGCAACACTCCGAATGCTCGTTCCACATCTTTTCTTTGCCCTTCTTGGTATTGTGCAAATAACTTGCGTTTCTCACCTTGTGGCTTTGAGATTGATTTGACAAATGTGGCCCATTCAGGATAAATACCATCTGCTAAATAGTATCCCATTGTATAATTATTACCATTAATTGTATAATTTACCTCCGAAGCACGGTCATTTAGAATATCATCAAACACTGGAGAACGATCTAACACGTTGATATCATTATTTGAACCAGATGATTTTCTTTCGCTAAAATCTTCAGACATCTGTGTTTTTCCCTTACCTCTTCGCTTGCTCTTCTTTGATTCTTGTGGGCGAACGGGAGAGTCCACACCGGGTTCGTCAGCCAACGGTGTTTCTGGGTTTGATGAGGATGAGTATGCTCCAGTTGCACTAACCTTGGTTCTCTTTGAGCCGCCACTCTGTGTAGGTAGTTGGCTTCTCCATTTTTGCTCCAATCGAAGCATGTTCCAATGCCTCTCAAAAGTGAACTTTTGACCATAATTTGTAGTATAAAGTTTATAAGCCAACTCCTTTATATCATCAGCGTTCGAACCACTCCTTATGTTTCGACTAGCTTGATCGTAGCAACCAGCAAATTGTGCAACAGCCTTGTTGATCTTATACCATCGTTTCTTACATGCAACTACCCCCCTTGTCATGTCGGTGCAAAATTCTACACAGTAGCTATGAATTCGACTCCAAAATGTTTTCCCCTTTTGATCGGTACCAACTACAGGGTCAGTTGAAATATTTAACCATGCACTGATCAACATCTCATCCTCTTTCCAATGCCAGTGTTGAATACTATCTTGCCTCCGATCTTCAATATCATCATTGAGGTCGATAGCATCTAATCCATGAGGGTTGGCAAAATCTGAATATTGCGAATTTGGACTAGATTGTATAGGAGTTTGAGAGGATGGGTTAGAAGAGCCACCAACACCAGATGAGTTATGTCTTGATGCACTAAATTGAGTTGGAAACGGCAAGGAAGTTGGAGTAACATTTCCGATAGAAGGGTTAAATATGGATGAAAATGGTAAATGGGGTGTTTGTGAATTTTGATTTTGTGGTTGGAATATAGGAAATTGATTATTATAAGGAGTTTGAAAATTGAAATTAGAGAGATTTTGTGGATTTGGATTTTGAAATGTATTTGGTAGTATGAAGTTTTGATTTGGAACTTGAGAGTTTGAGGTTTGAGATTGTTGGGTATTTGGAATTTGAGGAAAGTTTTGTAAGTAATTGAAGAAAGAGTTGAGTTGGTTTGGATCCATTTTTTCGAACAAAAAATAATAGTAGCAGAATGATGATTTTGTGAACTTAGAAGAAGATGAAGAAGAGTTGTAGAGAGTGTGAGAATACAAGTGTATCTAAGTGGTATATATAGAGTAACAAAATATTAATTTATTAATAATAACGGTAACATAGTAACAACTAGTTTCTAACGGCTATTTTTACAACGGCTAGTTTTACAACGGCTAAATTAATATAATAATATAAATATAAATAATATTTAATATTAATTATGATATAAATAATTAATATAAATTATTAATTAAATAAATATTTAATTATTTAATTTATTTAATTATTATAATTATTAGTAAATTAATTATAATTTAATTACTTAATTAATTATTTGTTAATTATTTAATATAAATTATTAATTAAATAAAATTATCAATATTTAATTTAATTAGTCATTATAATTATTATTAAATTAATTATTATTTAATTATATAATATAATTATTTAATTAATTAATATAATTATTTAATTAATTAATATTTTATATAATTATTTATTTTTATTTTAATTGCCAAATGACAATTGTTTATTACTTTATGGGAGTCCCCATTCAGAGGGACTCCCTCTTCTCTCTCTCTTCTTGAAAAACGTGAAGGAATTCACGTTAATTCTCTCCAATGGTCCAATTTCTTCTTTTTCTGACTAAACAGTAGCTGGGCTTCTCCATTGGAGATGTTCTAAGGGTGTGTTTGTTTGAAGGGAAAATGGGAGGAAGGAAATAGGAAGGAAAGAAATTGGAAGGAAAATAACTATTTTCCTTTGTTTGGTTGAATGGAAAAGTGAAAGGAAAAAATGAATAGTGTAAAAAAATAGGTGGGATCTATAAAAAAATTTTTCCTTCCAATAATGGATGGAAAATGAAAGGAAAATGTGTTTTGTATCAATATTCCAATATTACCCTCTACTTTTTAATATATTTTAAAATATCTAAGGATAAAATTGTCTTTTCATAATATTATATACTATTTCCTTTCTACTCATTTTCCTTTCATCCAAACATATTTAAAGAAAATAAAATTCCACTCAATTTCTTTCCTTTCTCTTCTTTCCTTTCTATTTCTTTCCTTCCAACCAAACAAAACCTAAGAATGCTGTACTTTCCGAATTCGTGGGTATTTATTTCGTCTATATCTTTTTAAGATGGGTAATTATTCGTCTTTGAACTGGAGAGAATTTTTAGTGGGATGAATTTTTAGACGAAATCAGATTTAGGTTAAATTCAATATATATAATATATATAAATATATATTTTTAAAATATAATATAATTATATAAATTTTAAATTTTAATTTTATTTATTAAATTTTAATAATCATAAAAACGAATAAAAACAGAATAAATATCTACAAAAATAGATTAAGATTTAATTTTTACTATCCACACATAAAAATAAAACGAGTTATAAATTATTGTAAGATAGAGCAAAATTAAATAAGACAAAAATCCGTTCGTATCGGCACATCACCGCCCCCTAATGGAATCTGCATTCGTCTTCCACTAATAGAGTAAGAGCACTCCTATATTCTGGTTTCGTCTTCATGTGTGTTAGTTAAATCCAATTAATAATTTTACTCCCACTTCTTCATAGTTGGATTATACGTGTGTGATTAAGAGTATGCACTCAATGTGATTCTCCTGCGCAACTTTATCTTTGACCATATATCGGTATTGCACTTTATTTGTAGTTCTAAGTTCTAACATCTATCTGAGTTCTTCCAAAAAAAACATCTATTCCAGGCTAAGCTTTTGCGTCACTTTTGCGTCTACAAAGCGAAAAGACAAAAGCTTGGTAGATGGTAGTTATTGCCTTCGTGTTCAACCTATTTATTAAGTAGGAGATTCATAAAAAAAAAAGGAAATTTGGAAAATAAGTCCTACATCAAATATTAAAATTAAAATATAAGTTTAGTATGTTGAAATAGAAGTAATTAATAAAAAGAAATAAGATAGCAATATTTTTAATGAAAAATAAGTAAAAAATTAACTAATATTAAATTAAATACAAGATAAATAAATCCTAAATAAAAAATGTTAATTACTTGAGATTTTTTTTTGTAAACAAATTATTTCTGTCGAATAAATAGCATAAGGAAAAAAGAAATTTTTTTATATAAATAAATTAAATATTTTATTTACCAATATATGTAATTTAAAAAGTATTTACTAATTTACGGAACATTATTTATTTCGTTTACAATATAAATGAGATAATTATGAATGTATTTTGTTTATACAGTAAACAATGTAAACGAGATAAGACACATTTTTATTTGGTTTTATTTTATTTGTAAACAAGATAATTATTAAACGTTCATATATAATTATCTTGTTTACATCGTAAACGAGATATGTGTATCATTATAAAAAGGGATCCAGTTACACATCTAAGTGTTTTTGGCAATCATGTTCAATCAAGTTAGCGCAAACTCAACAAAAATCACTTTTATCATACCAACATTGAAACAGATTATAGGAGGAGGAGGAAAGAAGCAGAATCTGCGTGCGTGGAGGAAGAGGAGGAGAAGGAGACACGTGATTTGAAAAATTGTTTATAACAACTTGGTTAGACTTAGTTAAATGTTTTGTTTGGATGTAGAACTTTATTCTATAAAAAAAATATACATTTAAATTATTTTTTAGTTTGATTTTAAAATTAATTTAATTTTTTAGCAATTACTAATATCTTAATATGGTTACTAATACTAATATCTTGAAACAATTACATTACATATTTTAGCGGCTAGATGCACATCAAACTCGAGTTACTTGCTGCCTCAACAGCGTCTAACTTCAATTTCATGATGGTAGGCGCCAAACCCAGCCAATTAACAAGGGAAAAAGTGGTCCCGCGTCCTATTGTGATGGCAATGCAGATCTTTTATATTATTTAATTTTAATTAAAATTTTATTTTAATTACAAATAGAAAAAGATATTATTTAATTTTAGAAAATATAATTTACATTAATTAGAATTAGATATAAAAGGGAAATAATCAAGAAGGGCTCCTCCTCTCTTCTACCTCATTCTGCACTTTACAGTTTTACAGAACCCTAGTTTTCTCTCTGAACTATGAGCAACTAAACCTCCACTATTAAGGTTAGGAGCTCTGTTTATTCTATGAATTAATACTATTACTATTTTATTTTAATTCATGTATTGATTTCAAATTCAAGAATTGTTTTCGTTCTTTATCTTATGAATCTGGGTGGAACGGAAGTATGGCCCTTGTTCTATTTGAGTTTTTGTAAAAGTTGGAAAAGCTCTTTGCTTGAACAATAGCTTGACAACAATTTCTCCTACATTTCTAATTATCTGGACTTAATGGGATACGTAACATATAATCCTCTTATATTTAGATAATTAAGATTTCTGTGGCATATAAACTATAATTGAACTTAACCCTCTAATTGGAATCAAGTGACCAAGGAATTAGCGGTTGATGAAGGTTAGAAAAGGCTAAAAAGGTCTAAAGAATTAGGGTTTAGTCACATATAGTTTGCCATGAATTGAATCCTGCATGATTAAAATAGTTGGTAAGAAAAGTTAATCCGAAAAATAAATAACTCTGAAACTTTAACTGTTTTCTCCATATATTTCGCAACCCATTTACTACTTGCTTTCTGATCTTCTGAATTTACTGTTTGGTGCAATTGAACTCTCAATATTCTTTTCTGTTTGTCTAACTAAGTAAATCACTTAACCATTATTGCTTAGTCCATCAATCCTCATGGTGATCCCATCAGTGACCACCATCGAATGCCAATGCATACTGTTCGCGGGGGATTTGGTTTAAGCAGTTAGTGTAAGTCTCGTCCCGTTCTCGTAAATGCTAGTAACACAATTCATACTCACAAACCGTCCTCGAATATCCTGCACAATAAGAAAAAACAAATAGAAAAAAACTAGATCACTAAGACTGTTTGAAGGTAACTCTGTTAATAATGAACTTCGAATTACTCAATGTTACCTATATTGACGACAAGGTTTTGCAGGTACGGTGCCTTGATAATAAGTAATAGTTAAGTCTAGGAAGGCAAATTAGTAGCGCTTGGTTTTCAGTATGATCATGACATACTGAAAATTGGGTCCTTTTAATTTAGTATCAGAGCAGTTCGTTCCTAGTAAAGCTTGGGGACATGGACTGAATCATGCTTTATTGCATTCTCTGAGTTGTGTTTCATGCATATAGGATATCCTTGTGATATGGATTGAATGACTGTCATTGTGTTTCTATTTTAGAGACTATTCACACTTTGCCTGAAATGTTAAGACTGATAACCTTAATATTGAATGTTGGATGTGAACAGGATTTTGATGGCTGCACGGGGACAAGGGCGTGGTGCGAACCCTATAGATGATTCGACGAGAGATGCGAATGTTTTTATAGCTGCAATGAACACCATGGTTGAGGCCGTGCGTGAAATGGCGACTGCAACAATGCGAGCAATTAACCGTTTAGGAGAAAGGAATGGAGATCGTAATGAGAGACGCAATGGTGAGTGTGGTGAAGACAATAATGACAATGATGGTGTTAGAAATCACGATAACCCTATGATGCTAGCAACCTTTCTGAAAGTGAATCTGCCTAAATTTTAAGGGGACGCTTGCTGCAACTGAATCTGACAATTGGTTTGGCAGTATTGAGAAATCGTTGCGAGTGCAACATGTGCCAGAAGGACAACCTGTAGAATTTGCGACCTATAAGCTGGAGGGAGAAGTTGAACACTGGTGGCATGGAGTGCAACGCTTTCTGAGACAGGAGGTGGAAAAGATTGTATGGGATACTTTTAAGGAGGAATTTAAAAAAAAAAGTATTTTTCTAGGTCCGTTCGTGATGCCAAAGAGATGGAATTGATGTAGTTGAAACAAGGGAATATGTCAGAGGTAGAGTATACCCAGAAATTTGAAGACCTGTGTCGATTCTCTAAGATCTGTCAGGAAAACCCAGATGATTTGAAGAACGGAATTGTTTGAAGTATGAAGGAAGACTCTGCGATGAGCTGATGCATTCATTAGTCCCATTGAAGATATGGAATTTCGCAGAGCTTGTCAATAAGAGTCAGTTGTTGAAGGACTGTGAGGAGAAGATGGCGACAGTGAGAATGAGTCATCAAGATTTACCACCGAAGATTTTTAATCGGTATATGGCTCATCGGCAAAAGAACTTTAAAGTGAATAGAACACCTTCATATAGGAATCAGCAAGTTGGCGATCTTCCTGCCCGTGGCAATGGAGAAAGGCAAGGATGAAACACTGATAGGCAACCACAACCAGCATTAGCAAACCTTGTTTATGATCAGTGTGGACAGAACCATGGTAGAAATCTTTGTCGATTTGGTTCGAATGTTTGTTACTTCTGTGGTGGGTCTGGACACATGGCGAGGAACTGTCTGAAGAAGATTGCTCAAAATTCAGTTAGACCGCAACAACTAGGAAGAGTATTTACAATGATTGCTGAGGATTCTCGTACTTAGACTCCCTGACCAAAGGTTAGTATTGTATCAAGACTCGCTTCCTAACTACACTTTACGATTCTGGTGCATTGCATTTTTTTATTTCTTTAACTGCTATACGTAAGTTGAGACGAAATGAGGAAACACAACACACCTGAAGACTAGAAAATAAGATAGGGACCGATTACTCACACCTATTTGCAGGTAAAGAAAATTTTGAGGACAAAATTTTTTTTAGGGGGTAGAATATAACAGCTCTAATTTTTGCACTAACGCGAGGTTTTCTTAAAATAATATTTTAAAAGCGATTAGTTTTATTTTGACGAGTCGACTTCGAACTTTGAAGTAAAATAAATGATAATATAATTTTATTATTATATTATTTATTTATTTTACTTGCTCTAATTATAATGGAGCTTAGTTAATAATATTAATATTATTATCAAGTCTAACTTTTGCTGATATAAGAAATTATCGGTATTTTTTTATGAGTTTAGAGTTATTAAAAATTTATCAAATATCTTTCAATTTCTAAGTTACTAATATCATTTATATTAGTAACTGATACGTATTTAACTT